>NW_028227267.1:31673851-31846351 GCF_978045245.1 Mus caroli | reverse complement strand
TAGTTGTTATACTGTATTATCTTAGAGATAATAAGAAACAGAATATTCAGTAGAGATGCAATTTTTGTAAATGTTTTTGATACTCAGCTGTTTGACTTGAAATTTCTAGAGAGTAATACAACCCACCTTCTGTCATCTAGCGTATAATTATTTCTTCCACTGAATCAGTAGTGGGGATAGCATGAGAATCATCAACACAATGCATCCTCTATCCCTTTATTCTGTTGCCTAGGCAGGGACTCTTTTTTTGAACTTGGGGCTATACAAAAGGTGCATGGACCAGGGAACCTTTTAAAACAATGCTTTAGGCTGATAAGAGCCAAAGTGAGAAAGCAGCCACTGTTCTGTGTACAGCAGTAGTTTTGTTAGAAGAGAGGCAGTTGAGTTGGATTCCACAGACAACACTTGTCTCCCAAAGGGACATTTTCAGGTAAGGATGTGATTAGCTGACAAAAAGTAAAAGTGGAGACAAAGGCCATGGTTTCCTTGTGCTTGAACCTCTGCACTAGTATAGGATCTGATACTCAGCAACTCCATTTTGACTATGAATGAAATGAGGTTGAATAAAAGAAAGGAAAATACACATTACACAATGAGAACAGTTTCTCTTTGTAGGTCCTCAGGTTGCTCTGGATACTGAGGAAGAACAGGAAATGATTATTTCAGTCAATAACAAAGAATGACATACTTTATGCTATTATGAGGCCAGCTGTGAATGCTACCTTCTAGGAAGGACTTCAGTGGCCCATAGGACCTTTTGCCGGGAGCATGTTCTCATCACAACAGGACATGGTCAAACTGGGTCACATCAGCCATGATTCTAGTTTTGGGATTTTCCTATCCATGACCCCCACAGTCCTTAAGTTCTTAGGCAGTCTTGTTCTGTAGAACAGGCTGGACTTGAACTTGTGACTTACCTGCTCCTTCCTCCTGGTTTTAGGATTGCAAGCATGTACCCACAGGCATGGCTTAGTTTTGTTTTTGTATTTTGTTTTTGTTTGTTTTTTTTGTTTTTTGTTTGTTTGGTTTGTTGTTGTTGTTGTTGTTGTTGAAGACAGGGTTTCTCTGTATAGCCCTGGCTGTACTGGAACTCAATTTGTAGACCAGGTTGTCCTCGAACTCAGAAATCTGCTTGCCTCTGTCTCCCGAGTGTGGGGATTAAAGGTGTGTGCCACCACACCCTGCTACAGGCATGGCTTTTAAATGTGATTGCTTTCTTTCTTTCTTTCTTTCTTTCTTTCTTTCTTTCTTTCTTTCTTTCTTTCTTTCTTTCTTTCTTTCTTTCTTTTCCAATCTCTATTCTTTTTTTTTATTAGGTATTTTCTTCATTTACATTTCAAATGCTATCCCAAAAGTCCCCCAGACCCTCCCAGCCCCACTCCCCTACACACACACTCCCACTTCCCAGTGTAATGACAGGCTGATAACTTTCTCCATGTTCTTGGTCACTGTAATAAATCTGCCTCTAGTTTTCTGCTTTTCACAGTCTTTAACCCAACATAGTTTAATCATTATGTTATTATCAAGGATATGTTTTCATAATATCATCATCCATCCAAACCAAAGATGACCTGATTCTTCACAGAAGATCAAATACAAGGCATCAGACCCTTATCATTTTTATGTGCTCTTATTAAGTGTCAATGTACTTTAGCACTTTGGGATAACACAAGTCTCAGGATAAGTTTAAAGGAAGGCAATATGATGGTAAATACAGTATCCCATCTCTCAGATTTGAAACAGAAATCTAGAGAGGAAAAACACTATGCCTAAATGATTCAAGTGGTATCTTTTACTGGAGCCTGGCTTTGGATCCACACAGTTTTACTCTAGAGACTCCATTTCATCCCTGAGATGAGTTAGCACATATTTGATCCCAGCAGGGCTCTAGCGCAACTTATTTGCCTGCAAATATTTAAAGAAACGAAGAATCACCTGTGAATGTGAGGAATAGAATGGATTCATGTAGACAAATATTAGCATTAGAAAATTTACCTGATAGATGCAAATACTTTAGCAAAACCCAAGAGTAATGGTGTGGGGAGCCAGGGTGTTTATTTCTCATTTCACAAAATAGAGCAATCAGGCTTGCGTTTGTCTCAACTTAGTTTGTTTAGCTTCTCTGAGGAATAGCAGCAAATGTAAACAAAATCAATAATAGCTGAGAAATCTTAACAGGTAATATACATCAGCTTTACCCTTGGGCTTTGGCCTCCCATTCACTTTCAAGATACTCCATTCATGATTGCTCATTTGGCTCTCTGAGATAGTTTGTGCTTCACTAATGTAAACATCTAACATTTCAATACATCTGCTCCTGAAGCAAAGATTGCTTGAATTAAACATTGCTTCTCAAAATATGGCAACTGAGAACCTCACTGACATACTGAGGAATTTCATGCAGAAATAATATATAGTGGAATATATGTTTATGAAAAATTTAAAGAGCTCCATTATTTGATAACTGCCATAGAAGCATGTTATGTCTGTGTATAGATCTAATATTTATTACTATCAAGAGTGGTTTTTCTTATTCTTTTTCTGCCATCCTGTGAGTGTCCTCAGATCTAATATGTCTTCTAACACTAGGGTTATTATTCTTGCTGATGTCTAATAGTCTTATTTATACCCGACCACATTGAAAATAATTATTAGTATTCTCAGTCTAGTTCTATAGACTGGTAATTGTGTGTTTCATTGTTTGTGGTGTTAGCTTTGGGCTGTTAGGCATAATTCTGTTGATGACTGTGTAGTCAGGCTGTCCATCTGAACATGACAGATTGTAAATTCACTATATCTGCTGAATCAGCTGGGTTGTGCAGTGAATATCAGAGCCTCATTTGCAGAGCTCAAGGCTTCTGAGTGAACACGCAGAAGACCAGGCTTGTGATCTTTAAAACAATTTATTTCATTTTCCTCAGTTAAGTGACTGTCTTATGGTTTCCATTTTACATTCACTTGTATTTTACTTTACAAGATGAAATCCATTGTTGTTTTTGTTATGGTATAATAACCATGTGAAATCTTGCTTATTCACCTTTATCACAGAAAGTAACCGTACTGCCTATAGACTGTAAAGCTGAGATAACACATTTTCAGTTATGCTCTGTCAAAAGTGTGTCCTCTTTTGGATGAATTTTTCTGCTACAATTGGGGATATAGAACACTTCCTATGGAACATAAACTTGGTATATTGATTCCTGAACTAGAGCAGTCTAATTAAGTCCCCATTATTTCTTGCTGAGTGTCACAATTCCATGGATGCTTGGGGAGAAGAAATGGTAATGATATCAAGAAACAGATGTGGAGAAGATGCTCATTCCTGCTGTCCACATTCCACTGTGGTTGGTTACATTTCCCCATGGTTTCTGAAACACATAGGCCTTTATACATATTCAATTAAAGTTAATAGTCAATGAATAAGTCTGCTTCTATCATTTCTCTTTTGTTTTTTGAGACAAGGTCTTGGTTGTCTTAAATAGCACTGATACATCCATGTCATGTTCCCAGGCAATGTGTGGTACCTATTTCCTCAGATACATAGACCTAAAAAAACAGTATCCATCTAGCAGAATGTCATCTGTAGCATCTTCCTTGGCCTCAGCTGTCTTATTCTTAAAGCAGAGTAAAGCCAGTTACCATGCAGATTATGATTCTGAGGTTAAAGAGAATGCAGAAGGTGGAGATAGCCTGTGAACTGTATTACTATGCCAATTTAAAATAATTTATAATTTTATAATAATTATTGCTATTAAAGCACTGGATAATGAATTGCTTTGCAATTGCTCAGATGCTGAGTCAAAAGATAAGCAAACTGGCTTTGTTTTCATGATTGTCCTTTAGAGTATCTTTCATGTCTGTGTCAGATGTGCCACCATAGCCCACAAAATCAAATACACCTATAGAAGGTACATGTGTGATCTAGCTCTCGAGCTACAAGGAAAACTTGACTATTCATATGGCTATCTTCTGTAACCACTGAATCTATACCACTTTAATGTTCTTAAGTGAAATAAGGTAATACCACACAGATAAATATTGAGTGTTTTCCCTCACCTTTGTAGTCTAGTAGGATGAAATAAACATGAATATAAAAGGAGAGACATTGAGGATCTGAGAAAAAGAAGGGGTGAGGCAAAGAATATTAAATTAGAGAGAGAAGCATTATCAAATTGCATTATACACGTGCATGGAAAGACTATAATGAAAGCTCCTCCTTTATATAATTAGTAAATGCTAAAACATTGTCCAAATAGTTTTCAGAATTATAAACAGGACTAGTGACATAGCTTAGAACCCCAAACCCATTTGAAAGAAGGAAAGGACCAGCTATATAATGTAATTCTCTGATCTACATTTTCAAATGTGTGTTGTAGTTCTCTCTCTCTCCTCTCTTTTCTCTGTCTCTCTCTCTCTCTGTCTCTCTCTCTGTCTCTCTGTCTCTCTGTCTGTCTCTCTCTCTCATCTCCTTTACCCCACCACCATACACAGAATGAATAGTGAATACAACTTTGAAAATGAATTTTAAAAATAGAAGCAACGACATCACTCAAACTAAGCATCATGGAAAATAGCTCATTAATGAAGCCTATGTGTAGCACAACCTCAGTGCAAGCAGGAATGGCTGCTGGGTTAAGGCCTATGGGGAACAGAAGTTAGATAGGTCATTCATTGGGTCATAGTATAAACTGTGAGGTTGGCAAAATCCACTACATTCTTAGATTTACATTAGTCAGTTACTTGAATCTCAGTTATTTAATGGGCAAGGCTTTGTTTTCTTATAAACTCCAGTTGACTCTGTGAGAGTTGCCATTGATGCTTCTAAAGTTCTTGTGACAGGGAGAGTTTCTGTGGGATTCTCACTAATTGTTAACACTTGGAGTTCTCACTATTCATAAAAATACTATAGACTTCAAAGGGCAATGATGGTCATAAAACCTGGAACTGTCTGAGCATAAGTCTATAGATCAAAGTTTCCACCATCATCACCACCATTTACTTGGTCATGCTCAGATCTGTGCCAGCCTCATTGTAATTGCTCAAGAAATCACAGCACTATCTATTAATATGTGGGTCTATGTTTAGGTCAACTGCTATATGATAGCAGGTACTCTGGACCAAGTCATCCATATACTAGGTATGCATGTGCTCACAGAGATAATCAAAGGCCTTTAGATTATAGCTTTTCCCAGACTTGAAGACCAAGCCTTCATGGGATCAAGGAAGACTCATTAAGTAGATAATTCCTAAGAATTTATGTGAGATGTATTTCATCAGTGTCAGCTGCTGCTAATATCTTTGTCTTACTGGCTTTTATACTTTGTTTTGGAGATTACCTTCTAAAATTCATCATGAGAAAGAATAGGGTTGATCAAAAAAAATATTCTGGAAACAAAATGGAGAATACATGGTAGTCAAGTGCTGGTAACATGAAAGGGTATTTAAATCATTTTTTTAAAACAGATGTAGAAAACAAAATACAAAGCTTAAGGTTTAAAACATGATTTTAATAATTATAACAGTGTTTCTCTTTTATAATTTCTTTTTTTAATTTTTTATTAGCTATTTTCTTCATTTACATTTCAAATGCTATCCCAAAAGTCCCTTATCCCCTACCCCTGCCTTGCTCCCCTACCCACTCACTCCGACTTCTTGGCCTTGGTGTTCAATAAACTGATGTATATATCAACCATTCAGATGAAAAATATATAACTCTTGCTTTTTTGCTCCTTCCTCAGCAAACACAATTATACGTGGATTAAGCCTGCGAATGTCTAAAATGAAACCTGGCAATATCTCTGATCTCAGGAAAAAAATAGTGTTCATCCTGGCAATATTTCTGATATCAGGAAATAAAATAGTATTCAAACAAACAAACAAACAAGAAAAAACAAAACAAAACAAACAGAAATGAAAATAAACCAGAAATTTAATTGTATATTTGTCTAGTGAAGTGCTAAAATAAAGATGTCTATATTTAAAAATTCTGAGTAAAACCTCAAGAAAAATCTTAACCTGGGGAAATATCTTCAACATATCCTGGATTTAACGTTCACAAAATCCCTGAGAGGTAGATAAAGGCATTTCCATTTATAGGGGAGGGAATCGAGAGAGTCCCAGACAATTTAAGTAATTGAGTAGCTTTCCGGAGGTCATTCTGATAATGAGTGCAGCTTGGGAATTCAAATCCTTGAAGGATTTTTCCTGACAAGTGCCCTCCCTGACTAAACAACTGCAAAAGGAACCTAGGCGTGTTTATATTGTATTTCTCTTCATTTGTTCTCATAATCAGCAGCCATTTACTGCCAGAGAATGCAATTTTGAATTTCTTTTCTAAAATTTTCTCCTTTGCATAAAAGAAAGGTTGGCATTTATTATGTAGTAATAAAGAATGTAACTCTACTCTCCCACATACAAACCTCTTGTGCAGGCTGAGCCCCAGACCTGAAAATGGCCAAGGAATGCTATGGCTTTCTTGGGTGCCTAGAAAAGTATCATTTTGTGAAGGTTGGGGACAATGTTAAGGTGTCTTTGAAGTAACCCTAAGATGAAGTAATGACACCTAGTAAATAATAACATGTCTGTAAGACAAATGACAGCAAATTGTTATTTTCTGTTTACCTCATGCTCTCCCTTATTTTTATCATGTGTTAAGTTTCTATTTTTTCGGTTAGACAACATGCCTATTGCTGTGTCTCCCCAATCCTGCATCCAGCTAGGAACATAACAACCATGTGAATACTGGAACCAAATCCTATGATGAACCAACTGAGTGCCTTGTTCATTGGCAGAGGCATCATTTCAATTCTGCATCCTAAAATTTCTCACAGTCAATAGGGTAAGAGAAACCTGGGTAAAAGAAATCTCCAGCCTCAGAACACTGAATGAATGTCCATTGGAGCACATTCTCAGCCTTATCCTTTGGGAAAGAGAGAGGTCTTTGGACTGGGATCTTCAGAACAACTTTAAGTAAAAACAAAAAACAAAAGTGATAATAATAACAAAAGCAAAACCCCCAAAACTTTCTCCTTTCTCTACTTAACCTGTTTCCTCAGAACAAAACTCCTAAGGGGAGTGTGGGGCTCATTGTTATAGCTCCAAATGTTATATAGTTAAACAGAAGTTTCAAGGAGTATTCAATATCAATATGATCCAAAGAAAAGGAACAGAATACTGGTAAAAACAAAACAAGATAAAAGAAAACAAGCAAACAAAAACAATCAAAAAACTATGTTGTGGAAAGGACCTGGAATCAAGGACAATTGCCAGTGTATTAATGCTTGAGAGCTCAGGATAATCTACTGTGCACCTTCAAAAATTTCCAGTGTCACTGGCGAGTGATATTTTTCAATGAACCCTTTGGTCTATCATATGGGTTCTCAACTCAACCAGTGACAGAGATCCATGCTTGCCTGCTTGTCTACTTGTACATAGGAAGCTGGTAACCTGTGGTATATAAGCACTCTAGACGTTGGTAGAAGTGGGGAAAAAGGACATTTTAGACAGTATTTCTATCACTGAAACCTCAGCCTGTATAATTATATTACCTACATTTTCTTTTGAGCAGTATATTAATTATTTTTTTCTGTGATAAAATACCATGACTTAGGCAGCATATACAGGTAATGTTCATTTTGAGTTTGTAGTTTCAGAAATTAAGAGGTCATGATAACAGAGTGAAGACATAGCAGTTCAAAACACAAACAGGAAACAGAGAGTGCATATTGGGAATAGCACAAGCCTATTGAATTCTCAAAGACAACCCCAGTGGCACACAAGGCCACTCCTCCTAATTTTCCCAAACAGTTCTACCAACTGGGGACCAAATACTCAATCATATAAGCCTATGTGGGTCTCTCTCATTCAAACCTTCATAAGCAGTCAGTATATTTTCAGTGTTCTTTCAATGTGTTAAAATACAAAGAACACATCTCTAGGATATTTACCATGCTGCCACTAAGTGGAAGTTTACTGTTTAATGTGTATGACTGACATTCACTCCTACCTCCATGACACACTGAGGTTGGTCTCTGATTATAAATCTCGTGTAGTGCCAAGAATGAAGTCAGAGAAGTTCAAGGTATCAAACTAAGAGTCATGGAATTCTGTTCTCTCTGTTACTTAGGAAAGAAATGAAGTTGAATGTACTGATAACACATTAAAGTGAGCTAGATATGATCTGAGTTCTTGTTGGGCAGAATTGAACTTCTGAATCATAGACTTGATGTCTTTTTTTAATATGAAAAAGAGATCACTTTAAGATTTTTTTGTTTGTGTGTGTATGTGTGTGTTTATTTGTGTATGTGTGTGTATATATATGTGTGTGTTTATTTGTGTGTGTGTGTTTGTGCACAGGCACATGTGACTATGATCGAAGACTTAGCTTGCTGACATTAAGTCTTCTATATAATATGTAGAAATTCAATCACCATTTCTCAGTCCTCATAAGCCTGAAGGTAGAAATGAGAACCTATTGATATGAATTTCCAGATTTGTCACTTCTACTCAGAGAATAATTGGACACCCAGTATTGCATACTTGGTCCACTTATCCTTGTTGTATCATGAATTGAAAAGTCTGATCATCATTTCATTACAACCATGTCAAGAACTACCACCATACTGTCTTTTGCTTCCATATCCTGCATTATGGCCACCGACTCATAGTAATCTTTTTTCTTTTGTCATGGATCTCCACCAAACTGTATAGTACCGCACCTCACCCACCATCTCCTTTACCATTGAGACTATGCTAGCATGATGTCACACCCTTTTCTTTTACGTCTGTGGTTCTGGGGTTCTAGTAGATGAAAAGTTCTAGTAATGATTGTGAAAATGGTAAACCGTATAGAATGGAAGATGCCAAGGCTGTTTGTTATTCCCCTTATTTGGGCAAATGGAATGCCTCAGTCCATTGTGTTATTTTTATGGTGAAATCATTGAGGCTGAGTAGTTTGTAAATAACAAAGATTTGTTTGTTTGTTTGTTTTTCAAGACAGAGGTTCTCTGTATAGCCCTGGCTGTCCTGGAACTCACTTTGTAGACTAGGCTGGCCTCGAACTCAGGAATCTGCTTGCCTCTGCCTCCAGAGTGCTGGGATTAAAGGCATGTGCCACCACACCCAGCTTAACAGAGATTTATCTAGTGAAAAGTCCTGAATGTGTTAGAATAGGGTACCAGAATCTGCCTACCATTACTGAGGTCATCATGGAGAAGACATCATATATCAGAAACACATGAAAAAGAAAGCTGCATGATGAAATATAAGCAAAAGACCAATGGAAACTGTTTTTGTCCTATTAGATCTACCTTAGTTTCTTCCAAGAGTGATTCCCAGCTACATAATTACCCCCTACTCTCTCTTGCCTCTTAAAATTTCAACCACCTCAAACCTTCAATTTTGAAGGCAAAGCTAACAATGGAATTATGGGGAATAAAGCACAGGTCCATACCACAGCCAATGGGGGCCTTTTTTTTTTTTTTCTGCTTCTTCCTACCTAGAATGAGACTGGTCTCTTCCTCCTCTTTGCTGCATATCTTTTCTTTCTCTGCAGAATCTCTGCAACTATGTCTGCTGTCTTCAGTCCTCATCCCCATTCTTTTCATGGGGTCAGGGCTGTTTAATAACCCTCCTGTGTTTTGAAGGCTAGCTTTGCCTCATTGAACCACAGAGCTAGGTACACAGTAGAAGAATTCCATGGCTAAATCTTTAAGGATTAGGATCCTTGCTTTATAATATCCTTTGAATGACCGGAAGCAAATCCCTTAGTGTCCTGTGACTTATTTTCTGTAAAATAAAGAGAATAATATCTATTTTTACAAGCTGTAATGATGGCATGAATAATGTCTATGAATTAGTAGCACAAAGTGTCACACACAGACAGCAAGTAACAAAAGCACACTAGCTACAAATTACAGATGTAGTACATCTCATGCTTCCTCCCATTGCTTCAGTAGTGTTATCTCATTCGGTCTGTTTTGATCTCTGTCTTTCATACAATTCTATTTTCCCTTCTGTTCATGGAAAGCTTGAACTAAATAGTACAAAAGAGACTCTGTATGCTTTCTGGCTTCTCTTCTTGGATGAATGTATAACAGGCCTATGGTAAAGCAAAAAGTCTTTGATGGTTCATAGAGGACCCCTGGGTTAGCGTAGTTCCAGGACAATGGAGAGATTGCCTAGGCATGGACCACATGACAGAACTGTGCAATTATTGTAATAGCCTGCTCGAGTCATGCTGTCCCCTTGCAGGGTGAGACGAACCAACACTGTGTCCAGGTGCAGCCATTTCTCCTTCTACATGATTGTCCCTGGAGCATTCTGTCACCAGTCCAGAATGTTTAAATTGTTTGCTTCCTCATTTGTCACTTGGTCTTTCTAAAGGTCATGTGCTGGTTTCTTGTGCCTCTGAAATGTTTCTAAATTATACTTGTACATTTGCTTCTGAAATACTGGACTCCACCACTAATTAGCATCTACCAACTCTACCTCTCAAGTTTATCTGGGGCTCCAGTATATACCTTTCTCTTATTTGTTTCCTGGGGTTCTATATACTCAGAATGTAACTTATCATCCCCTTTAACTGATGTTGATTTGAACCCAGTGGAATTTTTTATCTACCCTCTATATGGAGCTACTTGTTACATGAAAAATAATAGGGAAAGGGTCTTTTATTAGTTGGGTAACACACAACTTGGAGAGTTTTGTTTGATATAGAAATTCTCCATGTAAACATGGCTATCCTGGAACTTTCTCTGTAGACCAGGCTGGCCTTGAACTTACAGAGATCTGCTAGCCTCTGCCTCTTGAGTACTGGGGCTAAAGACTTATGCCACCATGCCTAGACTTGATGCTTTATTTTTCCCAAGTGATATGTAATAGATATATGCTAAGTATCTAGATAAACCATGTACAAATGCTTTATGAACTTCAAGGCCTATTTAAATATGAGAGGATGGTGTTGTAATCAGTTGAACATATAGCAATACTTTGGCCTTTACTTTTTGGAGGCTGAGTCTGATGGAGAAAGGCAAAGACAGCATGGGACTATGAATCATGCACTTTAAAACACTTTCGAAGCTCTCCAAGGTGAACCATGTACAACTATGTATGATAAGCAAGCTATGTATTAGAAAACTCTTTTCCATCTTCCACCCTTGATCTGCTACAATTTTTAATGTATGACCCAAAGTATGCATTTTAAAATTTTTGCTATGTATAAGAAATTTGAAAATAGCTATAATAAATGACATAGGGCCAATGAGTATTTAGAGCAGGGAATTTCCTCCTGGATCTTATAGTTTATAGCTGATATCATTGAAGCAGATATCAGTGATGGGATGGAAGGATGGACACTAGAGATGAGGGGACAAGTAAGGAGCTGATGACCAAAAAGGTGAGTTCAGAACTTGGGCTATGGGAGTAAATCTGAATGTGTATGTGCCAGGCAATAAGCAAAGGCACTCATCTTACAAAAAGAGGGTACATTGCTCTTAGGTTGGGAGAGATTGGAAGGCTGTGCAGTTAGTAATGTCACATGCTGAGCTGTGTGTTGGTAAAAGGAGAGCTTTGGAAAAGAAGATTTTGACTCTGTACTGAGTGAGGGATACTGCAGGATATGTCTGGATTTGCCAGTGATGTTATTTATTTTGCTTTCTCCTGTTAGATGGATGTTGAGAAGACTAGTCTCAGAAGGTGGCCAGAGTAGCTCAAGTGAAAGAGGTGATTATAGGGCTCAAAGCCAGAGCCACTACATCATTTAATTTCTCCATTACATTACTAGAATGCTATATTAGAACCGAGAAACACCAGTTTCTACGTTGTTCCTTTATGGCCTTCTTAACATTGAACATATTAAGAAATTGACTAGTGAGCTGTACTTTTAAGATTTTAATTAATCATTGACTGGCTTGCCCTCCAAGCACTTTTTGCTCCTGCTTAGAATTTTTAGACAGATGGCAGGTAGTTATTTCCTCAGCCTTTGTCATCCATTTGCATGGCAGCTGAGACACCAAGTGCAGACTCTGAGAGAGGTCATAATTCATCCTAATTAGTCTTCTCTGATCATTTTTCCTTTGTCCTAAGTACAGTAGTGACATCTAATTGTAACTGAAGGATTTGCCTAGAAGAGCATTCAGACTGCTGTCCCTCCAGTAATGCCTGGGCACTGGCACTGTTAGGAGACCCCATTACCTTTTCTGACTTTAATAATGATAGTAGGGTGGGAAGGATGTTGGATTTTGCTGCAGTTACCTGAGTATGGGTTTCTTTCTTGGAGCCCCTGAGTAAGCCTTGTTAATGAATATACTGACCATTTAGTCTTATTGTGAAGATTTCAGTGGGGAATGGATGAACCTTATTTAAACGTTTATTGTGATGAAATATCAACTGGGCTTCAGAAGACTGAATTATAGACATAGCACACAGCTAAACATGGCAGAGGTGAGATCTAGATCTCAACCATCTGGATCTAAAACCAAGCATATGCACAGGCTAGATTAACCACAGACTCTATGAGCTGATTCATTTGACAACATAGATTGGAACGTAAAGTAGAATGCTTTATTCTAAGAGATGCCAGTGAGCTTGATTGTTGACAGCTTCTGGGTAATATCTTGAGGCAAATTTGCCTCCTGTTCTTTCAACTAAAATCTTTTAATCAAATAAAATCATAATGCTCATTATGTGTACTGTGCCACTTAGATTTTTACTGGTTACAAAGTGGTATGCTGTCTGTTGAATCTTTATTCACAGATACCCAAGTCTTGAATTAAGTGTGATAGAGTGCCATTCTCTGGATGAAGTAACTGAGGCTCAGTGGGTCCCCATAACTGATCAAGGAACCTTTTGAAACATCAGACTATAAAGGTGTAGTTTCACAGGGTCCCTCTAAAGTGAATTCTCAGCAGAAGCAAAAATAGCATGACTCCAGCTTGGGAAATATTCTACACTGAGACTGATATGCACCTCCAAGTCATGTGGTTCAGGTTTTCTTTTTTCCACTTTGCAATTTTTGACACTAAGTGATAATTATAGAGCTGAGAGGCACCCAGCACATTTGCAGGAACTAATTGAGTCAGTGGAGAAAAGGCTGATTGTGCAGTAGACTATAAACTACCAATTAAAAGAGAAGGAAATCACATGCACAGGGTGTCTTAGATATTTATATCACAGTGGCAACATTCCCTATCTCTATTGAGATCATCAGCATGTCAACAGGCCTGGCCACTTGATTCTCAGCTGCAAGTCTGGGTCCAGCCAAGACAACTGCAAGTGCCAGAAAGTTGACTTTGTCCCACCTGACTAGATATGGGGAGGATAAGAAACATAAATTCAATGCACAATGAGAGAAATCAGGAGCAGATCCATGTATCAATTAACTGCCAGTGCAAAAAGAAACTCCTAAGACACTAAGAAAACTAACTTTGGTACAGTGCATGGTGTTAACAGACAATGCACATTTTGAAAGTAAGACTATTACTTACAGCTTCCAGAGAGTCGGCGCCTGGCTTAACATTCCAGAGATACTGCAGCTAAATGTTCCAGGATATAACTACAGGACTTTGGCATCTACTTCATCTCTAGATCTTCCTATGCATATAGAGTAAGAGAACTGTGGTAGGAAGTGTCCTGAGGTAAGACTAAATTGCATCTACACGGTGATGGAAGTACCGCAATGGATGTGATGCCATCACCATTAGGCAAAATCAAAAGTTAGGGATCACTACTTGATTCTGAATGTACCTAGTCTGAAGGCTTTCCAAAGAGGCTGTTTTTCACTGTGCCTCATTTACATAGAGCAATTTCCCAGGTCCTCACATCTATGTTTAAACTGAGATCCCTACCTGCATTGACCTCAGCTCTTCTTACCTTTTCTTCCTGGCAGGTACCTGACTTTTCTGTGTAGTAGTACGTTGTTGTGTTTCATTTTCTGATAACTTCCTCTAATATAGGATACCCCCCAAAACCATGTTGCTATTCCTATCTCTGTCTGTACTTCGAAACAATTATACCTTTTGTAGTTCATTTTCTTCTGTAATCATAAGATTCTAGAAAGATAGCTCACTTGGGATTCTTTACTGAAGATAATATGTACTGTGAGAGGTACTTGGGTACAGGATGCTGGAAACACATTCTAACCTTTTTCTTCCATTCTCTGGTGGGCGGTTCATGACAAATCAACCTCAATAATGACTTTCCATTAAAAGGTAAATGTTCTGATTTAAACTCAGCAGACATAGATTGAGCGAAACAGAAAATAACTGCACTTGGAGAGTTAGTGCCGAGAAATACACTTTCCTCTAAGAGGACTCAGGCAGGCAGTTAAGGCCAGGAAACTGGGGGAAAGGAGGTAAAGAGGCAGAAAACTCTCAGAGTTCTCAGGAAGAAAGGGCATAAATAGTGCCTGCCAGGAAAATGTGGGCAGCAAATTAGAGAAGAGAGACCTGGTTGTTAAGTACTTGAATCTGAAGAAGACAGATGATGTTCTCAGGAAGACCAGTTTGTTCTTTTATTTAGAATCTGCTCCAAGATATCTTTGGAGATCTAGGTTTTGCTATCAGAGGATCTAGAGAGACCTCTTTCTTTGAAAGTGTCATAAGCACAGTGAGGAGGCAAGGGCAGGGGAAGAGATAGGATGCTGCTGACCTCCTGGACCTGTTATCCTGGCAATACTTGGAAAAATAGGCCAGAAGGATAGGAACCTATAATGAGCTGCTGAGGGGAGAGTGCTGGCAAATCCGCACACCAGTTCTTCAGAGCATGAGTCAAAACAAGGAAGTGAGCATACCTGCATTGTATATGTATCATCCCCCAGACAGACATGCATTTGCATGAATGCATTTGCTCTTGTCTGCACTGAGAGTGAAGCAGGCTGGGGGTCTTTCTGACCTGTGAAATATATCTTCTTATTCTATTTTCTACGAACCGAGAAATTCATAATGAAGTTCAGAGTCTCATGGCTCTGAAGGAAAAATGACACCAGATAAGATACTTCTTCACATACTAAAACAAGTTGAAACCTAGCAGGGATGAAGGGACAGTTGTGGCTATGAAAAATGAGGATATGTTCTATCCACAAATAAGGATGTCAGGAGGGGTTCTGCTTTCAGACTTCTTTGTGACAAAGCATTCCTTCTAAAGGACTCCAGAGTCTATAGTTGCTAACCATGAAGACAGGGACAGTGGACCACTCTTAGTGAGCCATGCAGATTGATGACTCTGACTGAGAAAATGCATTTTTAATACCAGAGCACATTGGATCAGGTACTACTTTGGGTTTTGGATCATATTGAAAGAAGGAACTTAACATCTATCATAAGTCTGTTTGAATGTCTTTCATCATTGGCAGAGACAGATACTTGGGAATTCACTGTATCCTGATATTGAAGAAAATGGTAAGATGAATTCCAGGAGTTCATCTCAAAAACACATACACATGTATGTGTTTTGAATATTTTCATCATCCTAATCATCATAACTATAGTGTGATCATATAAATCTTCAAGAAAATGGAGAGCATAATGTATATACTATTACCTCCATGCTATACTACTATACCTCCATGTTACTATGGGAATCATGTAAGAAGCTCAGAATCACATGTGAAGTACTAGGCTATTGTCTTTACATACATGAGAAGTCTGGGTTAAAAATGGTTATGTGAACAGATGTACAGCAAACATAGCTGGTTAGTACTAGAGTGAGAATTACCCTTGCTTTCTAGAACAGAGGCTTAGCTTTCTTCTACAGTATTAAGTTTATGGCCAAGAAAGAGAAATTTAAAATGACATATCTTGTCATTTGCAGAGGAATATGTGAGGCTTTGGTAGTGGACTTTATAACTATGTGATATTCCATAAAATAACCATGAATTACCATGGATGAACGTGGAAGGCCTTCAGACCAGGCACTGCTGAGACCCTGAAGTACTGAAAGGCAGAGTGAGGTTACACATGAGAAACCATCAGTGTTACTTAGACCTGATTTATTGTGAAAAATATTCATCCTCTGCCCTCCATCACCCCATTTAAAAATCTCAGCATTGAGTCAGAAATGTCTGTGTATGTGTGGGCATTGTCCAGAAAACAAGTGACACAGAAAGACCTGACAGATTGTTTTTGGAACAAACAATTATGCAAGGAAGGTGCTGAAACATATCCAGGAATAGAATGAACTGTGGGGTTTGAAGTGCTGGGGAAATGCCTTGCAGAATATCAGCAGGTGCCTCAGACTTGTGGCATCTAATTGACTCTTCAGCATAGCTAAGGGGAGTAGATATTATGATCCCATTATCTCATTGAAAGTGCAAGGGCATGGGCAAGAATGAAGAGAGGAGAAATGAGAAAGGAGATGGGCTTAAAGGAGGATGGGAGGGAGAATGAGATGAGAGGGGGGGGAGGCATAGCACAGATGCATGTGTCAGAGAGTACAAGTTAGTTCTTACACTTCCTATTAGAAGATCACATCACTGAGCAGTACCAGTGTGGTTTCTCCCTGGTTTATTTTGTCCTTCTGGTGGAAAAAAATAAATAACAGGCCTCAACTGATGATGTTTTCACTTCAAGCTTTGAATGCCAAAGAATGCAACATAGGACCAGCTAAATGTTTTTATCCCATTCCACTAAGGAAATTGTGCCAAGCCTTGACCTCATTTTGTAGTTCTGCCCTTTCAGACTTGACCAGAAATGCACTAGAGTCAGGGAACCAACATGCATGTCCTGCTTTTAGCTCAGTTAAGGCTCCTCCCTCTGGCTTCTCTGAAACTTGCCTTTGAGATGTAAAACTTCAATTCCATTGTGCTGTCAAGACACATAATTAAAAATATGCCTCAGGCTTTCTGACCCCCTTTTAAATGGTTCTTCAGTAATTATTAGAGTTAATTGATTATTAATATTCATGGTAAAAATATCACCCAGTGAAAAATCAGGGAGATTAGTGGGGCCTGTTGAGTATTTTAAGTCAGTTGCACTTGAAAGAGAGCTCTAGTTTTGTTGCTTTATAACCTGGGTAGATTTGAGAAGTGGCAGAGCCATCCCAGGTTTGGATTTCCTCCTCTCACAAGAAAGTACAAGGATAATATGAAATGGGATTTGCAAATCATAAGTATTCAAAAAAAAAACATCCTTATTTAATAACGTTGGCTATGGAGAGAGATGGAGTGCAGGATTCAGTAGTACTTTGATGAGATGACTAAGCTTTTACATCCCTGGAAGAAAGGGCATCAGCAGCAGATGAACACCTAGTGATACTTCACACCTACAGCATAAAACCTCAAGGCAGTTGCCAATGTTGTCTAGTCCCAACTGGGTGGAATAGCCCTGTGCCACACTGCTAAAACTCAGGGTCTTCTGGTCACACTCATGACTTCGGCTTTGAAATCTTTTGCCCTTTATCTCCTAGCAGTGGGCATGCTTGAATATCCTGTAACCCCACCCTCTGGTGGGTTTCTGTCTTGCCCAATCTCTCAGGACCACAATCTTTAGGTCTTGATTCCTTAAATCCTCACAACTAGAAGAGTTGATAGAGATTCTAGCCTCTATGGTGTACAAGGATGCTGACTTTTGACATTCTGCCCAGACTTGATGAAAACCCTCTTGGTATCTGATTGCTTCTGAACCACCTATTATTTAGAAAATATCCTGAAGGCATTTCTCAATGTCTGCCCACTGGAGAAGTTCAAATACAGTATTCCCTGTAAGATACATTATCTACATAGGTGTTTTTTGTTATTGATACACCTCGTCTCTCCCCCACAGACATGCGGATGCCTTAATTTTAGAGGAAACTCAAATTCACATTATTCTATTAACAATGGAAGATTGCATGTTTCTTAAAGTTTGGATCAAAATTACAGTTGATTCCTTCTGTAGATTATCACCAAATGGTTACCCCTCTGCCTAGTGAGGGGTTGCACCTGTGCCAATGAAGATTCAAAAAGCAAAAGCAAATGTGAATCCTGGAGATAGAATCAAATTACAGTGATAACAACAACAATAATTGTTTGTATTATTGTCTTTATTCTTATAACAATTTACAAGAATAAAGACAATAATAACAATTATAGTCTTTTCAAGACTATAAGAGAAATCATTGTAAAAAGACTCAGAAAAAAGGGAAACAGATATTTAGGAGTCAATAATGGAGCTTTAAAACAATGTGTTCCATATATCTTTAGTCCAGATATGAGATGTGTACTAGTCATATATCAGCCCAGTTACAATGTAGAACTACAAGAAGGAAAGCTCATAAAATAAGTTTGTCAAATGGTGAGATTCAGTTTCTAGAAAAGCAGCCTCTGACAGATATAAGTGATAATGAGGAGCCAAATTACTGATGATTCTAGAAGTTTGGTCTGTTTTTTTTGTTTTTGTTTTTGTTTTGTTTTGTTTTGTTTTGTTTTCTCTCCCAATATCTATCGTGCTCCCAGAAAGAAGACTTGGACTCAAAATATATTTACAAATATCTGAGCCATATAGATGGGCTCTTCTCTGCCTAGATCATAAATTAACCGTTTATTCTAATCTACATTTTGTCATATGACTGGTTATCTATGCTCTGGTATCATGTGTTTGTCTTGTCATATCTCCTTGGGTGAATCTCCTGTCTCTATCCCAGAATACTTTTTAATTGAATATTTTATTTATTTACATTTAAAATGTTATCCCCTTTTCCGGTTTTCCCTTCACAAACCCCCTATCCCATCCCCCCTCCTTCTGCTTCTATGAGGATGCTCTCCCACCCACACACCCATTTCCCCCTCACTGCCCTGGCATTCCCCTACACTAGGGCATTGAGCCTTCACAGGACCAAAGGCCTCTCCTCTCATTGATGCCAGATAAAGCTATCTTCTGTTACATATGCAGCTGGAGCCATGGGTCCCTCCATGTGTACTCTTTGGTTGGTGGTTTAGTCCCTGGGAGCTCTTTGGGGGGGTGAGTGGGGGGTTGATATTGTTGTTCTTCATGTGGGGTTGCAAACCCCTTCAGCTCCTTCATCCATTCTCTCAGTCCTCCATTGGCATTCCTGTGCTCAGTACAACAGTTGACAGTGAACATCCGTATCTGTATTTGTCAGGCTCTGGCATAGCCTTTCAGGAGACATCTATATCAGACTCCTGTCAGCAAGCACTTCTTGGCATCCACAATAGTGTCTGGGTTTGGTATCTGTACTCCCTCTTTTTCAACCCTTTCCTATATACACCATAGTCTTTTTAATTGTCAGGTTATGCATCCATACAATACATGAGATATTCTCTCTATAGATGATTGGAGAAAATGTTAGAAAGAAAGGCATATATAGAGTAGGAAAGAAAAGAGAACAGACAGAGGAGTGAGACCTTACCAAGGAGGCTCTTTAGTTCCATATATCTTTAACGATCTCCATTTGAAGATACTTTCCCTTTAAGTGTCCTTGCCCAAACAAGTCCAAACAATGTACATTGTTACTCTACAGATTCATTTCAGAGGACCATTGACTCTTTGGGGGACACATTCATTGCTTTTTTTTTAAGAGTATCTTGTATGGAAAGATAAAAGCCAGGCTATTTTTCCTTCTCTGCCCACCTGCCCCTATCATCTCAGATAATAGGAATTAATTAACATCCTGCAGACTTCTACTTTAAAAGCATGCTCTTCAAACCTTGAGAGACTCATACACTTAGTGAATGTTTTGTTGTTGTTGTTGTTTTGTTTTTATAGTTTGTTGTGGTTTGATTCTTTTACTTTTATTGTTGAAAATGGCAAGGCAGCTTCTAGATTCTCAATAGAAGTAAGACTGCTTCACTGACTACAGAATCTTCACTGAAGAGAGGGGTGGGATGCAGACATTATAAGGAATGGCATTCATTTTTCTTTTTGGTTTGATGTACAGCATCTGCTGCAATTTTCAAAAGCAGATGACTAACATAACAATACAGCAATTTCAACAAAAATCATTGTGGGCTTTTTATGAACACACCCAACTGTTGACATACATTCTAAGTCAATGCAGTGACTGTACAGCCAGGAAAATATTGATGTTGTTCACAGTATAACACTGTATGGTGCCTGTCTACCTAGAATTGTTGTCTATACCATTCATTTATCAAGCTACAAGCATACCCTAATTTGGAGGCATTGCACTATATTTTCCTGGATAGAGAAAGGAGCTTCTGGCTTCCCTTGAAGAGTTCATGCCACTAATTATTATGAGAAGCAGAAGATAAATAGATGCTTATGTATGAACAAACTGAGGATGTATTCTAAGAAATCAAATTTAGTGAAAAAAAAGTATTGAATTATTACACTCACTAGTCCTCAGTTGAACAATGTGTGGATACATTCAGGAGTACAGAGGGATAACCTGAGGGGACAGGTCATCTTAGATTTGCACTCTGTATGAAAATGAAAATTGAATAAATAAAAGTGAACATGTATATATATATATATATATATATACATGTATGTGTGTGTATATATATATGTGTATATATATATATATATGAACTTTTAGACCATTTCTGGAAAGTAATTAATGCTTGGAGGTTCCCAGTGACCTCCAAGTTGAACTAATTTAGAGAACTTATCCCCATTGAGATAGATGTCCTACACTCAAAATCAGAGAAAGGAAAAGGACACAGGAAGGGAATGATCTCTGAAGTTGGGAAACATGACGACCTCTAAGGTTGTCAGATGGTTTCTCATGGGAAACTTGGCTGGCCATCCACAGAATGATACACAAAAATACAAGAAAATAAACAAATATCCCCCAAGGTCTAAAGAAGATCATAACCCCACGCTTTCAGAGCCTACAAACAGGTAAGGAAAGAGCTCATAGAAGGAGGGAAATAATGAAGATGTCAGCAGACTTACACTAAACAGAGGGCAGAAAAAGTGAATGTAAAATCAGCAGTTATATCTATGAGCAGATCAAATTGGCAAACCTCTATGTAGAATAATTAAGAATCAAAAGACTCAAACAACTAAGTTCAGACTTGAAAGGATAACATCACCGTCTGGCTTGTTGAAATAGGGTCATATGACAATATTATGGGGAAGAATTAACAACTTGAAAAATATATTTAAAAATGTTTAGTTCCCAGAATATTCAACCTACCAAGACTGGATGAAAAATATACAAAACATATATAGGTATGTGAGATTGAATCAACAATAAGGACTACCTATCCAAAAATAAAATCCTAAGACAGCAGCCATCACTTGAGCCAGGCAAATAGAAAGTACAAAGACCACCGTGGTTGCTTTGAAAAATTAAGGGAAAATAAAGACAGAAAGCAAAAGGAAAACCCAGGAAACAGAAGATTTCATGAACCTTTTTGTTGCTGAAAAAATTTTGTTACTGATGCAGTTTTTGCATATTCTATATTTTTGGTTTAAGATTGACAGGTTGAATGCTCTGGGTATTTGCCAATTTCACGTCAGTGCTGCTGGTGGGAATATAATGTGAGGCTTCACATAGGTGAAACTGTGGATATTCTTCAGAAAACCAATCATACCATACTGCAGTAATTTCCTTGATATGTGTTAAGGCAGCTGTTGAACAAACTCATAAGTCTGAATCAAAATCTCTTGGCCATTTTTATTAGATAGTTTCCCTATTTGAATTCAAAGTGTGAAGTCCTTAGACTGTGTTTGCAAGAACTGACCTTCATGTATAGGACGCTGAGGAAACTTCATGGGTTTGAGCAGGTAAGAGACAAGACTAGAAATTGCCTTAAGGGATACAGATTGGCATTAAAATTGAAGATGCTGATGAGAGGCAGAGAGTCAACTTAGAGTGTACTGAGAGCAATGGAGAACAAGGCCTACACTGAGATGTGGGTTCAGAAATGAAGTGTATGGCCTCTGAATGCTTAAACAAAGTCTGATCAATTAGAATGCTCTACGAATGAGCTCAAAGAGACCAAAGCCTAATGAGGCTTCTAGTAACTCTGGAGCAACAGAAACTACAGTGAGGCCAAGAATTCAATGAAGTAAGAGATGGGAAGAAAAGAGCTAGTGTGAAGTTACTGAAATTCATGTTCTGATATTGACAGTGAAATGCAGGAATCTAAAGCATACATCTTAAAGATTTCATTTTAGTGTCAAGGTCACAATGTAAACCCTAATCACTCAATACCCTCTGTCCTCCCAAAGACATTTAAGTATGTTAAATGGATTATATTGAGTGGTTTTAAGACTGCAAGATAGCCTCCATCCATTTGAGGTAAGTCCTGGCTTGATCTGTCCTAACCCAGGCTTGAAGTCCTTGTGAATCATCACGTTGTTATAGGAGCCTTTCTGTATCATCCCAGGATAAACTTGGAAATAATTAAATACAATAGAAAAGAACCATCTAATCACTTTTAGTATTCTTTTATTTCAAGAATAATTGATTAGGCGAGGTGGATTACATCTCAATATGCAGACAGGCTTCTTTTGTTATTACTTTCGACTTTTTATCTGCTTTTTCAATTACCTTGCCTGTTTTGAAAGCGCAGTTCAGTTCTCTGTTTCTTTTCTTTGTTGATGCAAGACAATGAATAGCAGCTCATCACATACAGTTGAAGGGTATCCACCATCCACTTAATATTCTGAGATAGCTGGCATTTTTTTAGAGAAGTGAGGCTTTGAAATTAATATAAGGTAATATAATGGAGTAAAAAAAAAAAAAAAAAGCTAAACCAACCTGATTTTCATATTTGTTCCAGCACTTAAGAAGTTTATGAGTTTAGATTCAAATGCAATCATGTGTCACTTTCTTCATCTGAAACCTAGGAATAGAAATATTTGTAATTCAGGGTTATTGTGGAGCTTGGAATGTAAAGAAATATGTGTATGAACATATGAATATGCCAAAATATGTGCATAGATAAAAATACACATAGACACACACATATACAAAAACACACATAATAAATAGAAAAACATAAAACTAAATGGAAAGTCTGACATTAAAAATGGAAAGATGGTGATTTTTCTAATTCTATTCTACCCCAAGAAGAATGCCTAATCTTTCTACAATTAAACTGTTTTAAAAAGTAAAAGAAACTAAATATATTGTTATATTACATCATTTTTTTTATGAATAGTTAGAAATAAGCAAGTGTGTAGGGATAAAATTTAGGTTAGAATTTGGAAAGGAGTAAGATGTGTAGCAAATGCATGTTCATGAGCACATGGTGCATTTATTTCGTTATTTAGTTTTATCTATTTATTTATTTATTTATTTATTTATTTATTTATTTATTTATTTATTTTGGAAGTCATATAACACACTAACCTCTCTGCTAAAAATCAGAGAGGCTTGAAGTCCTCCTGAACACGCTTGATAGTGCATTTTATGTAATGTAAACTATATTACAGTAGTGTTATAAAAATCATATTATTATATTGCAATATAGCATATATTGCATGTTTCTTTACCTTTAAATATTTGTGCATATATGTTATTATTCACAATGGCTTATAATATTTTTCAGTCTCTTATAATACATGCTGGCCTCTTCTCACATTCAATTGCTTCTTTTGAACTCGACACACCTTTGCTTAGCTCTGACCCACATGTCTTCCTATTCTTCAAGTAGCCATGACATAGAACATGCTGTCTCTTGAGACAAGAGAAAAGGGAAACCTGAAGTAAATCCATTAGTGTTGAATGAGTCTGTATGGACAGAGAACATTTCCTAGTTGTTCACATAGGCTTTCAGCTGACATGTAACTAAATGGGGAAGCCTGGAGCCAATGGAGAAATAGATGCACTGCTAACATGGAATTAAGCATTTTTTTTTCCTGCCAACAAGAATATCTAGCCCACTGAAAAAAAATCAAGTAGGGCAGAAGGAAGAGGTAAACGTGTATCTTTACCAGCATCTCTGATCCTATATGGTACCCTTTGCTACATATCCTAAATAGCTTTTACTGTCAATATGATACAATCTAGAATTAACTAGAAATAGAATTTTAACAGAAGATATTTTCTAGGTCAGATTAGCCTGTGGATATTTTTTTGAGCTACAGTTTTAATTAACTGATGGAGAAGATATCAGCCTACTATGGGCAGCACAGTTCCCTAGACAGATAATCCTAAACTGTATAAGAAATCTAAATGGGTATGAGTGAGCTTAACAGCAAGCAGCATCCTTCCTGGTTCTTTCAGTGCACGTTGGCTATGAAGGGAATTTCTTGATCAGAGATAATTCTGTGTGGAGTAACAAATGGGCCTGTCTTCCCTGTGAAAGAACGTAACTTGGGATTTTAAGCCAACTACACCTCTTCCTCCCCATGTTACTTTCAGTTTGTGAATTTTATTTTATTTATTTTTTTGCTTCTACATTTTATTTATTTATTTATTTATTTTAATACTATTTATTAGGTATTTTCCTCATTTACATTTCCAATGCTATCCCAAAAGTCCCCATACCCTCCCACCCACTCCCCTACCCACCCACTCCCACTTTTTGGCCCTGGCATTCCTCTGTACTGGGGCATATAAAGTTTGCAAGTCCAATGGGCCTCTCTTTCCAGTGATGGCGGACTAGGCCATCTTTTGATACATATGCAGCTAGAGTCAAGAGCTCCGGAGTACTGGTTAGTTCATAATGTTGTTCCACCTATAGGGTTGCAGATCCCTTTAGCTCCTTGGGTACTTTCTCTAGCTCCTCCATTGGGAGCCCTGTGATCCATCCAATAGCTGACTGTGAGCATCTACTTTTGTGTTTGTTAGGCCATGGCATAGTCTCACAAGAGACAGCTATATCTGGGTCCTTTCAGCAAAATCTTGCTAGTGTATGCAATGGAGTCAGTGTTTGGAAGTTGATTATGGGATGGATCCCTGGATATGGCATGCTCTAGATGGTCCATCTTATCACAGCAAAAGAAACTCAACTAAGTCACCATCCAAGTGATTAACTCATCTTCCTCCCTCCTAGGAAGATGCACGATAAGCTCTGCTCTCCTTACTATGAAGCATTTCCCAGAAGGTCCTGATGCCACCCCACACTACACCTTCTGTTCGCTGTTCGGTACACATCATAATTATGATTGTTTTTCTAGGGGTTCTCTGTGTATTTAGTGGAATTAGGTCTTCAAACTTCTTACATACATGGGGTTTTATTGTTGTTACTATTTTGCAGTTTGTTTTCTGAAGCTATCAATTGCTAAATTTAAAGACATTTTCTCAAGTGGTACTACTATAAGATTCTTCAATTCTGAACATCTTCGCAATTTCTCTGCCAAGTTCTACATTTTTGTCTCTCTTCCATATTTTCTGGGTGATCTATACAATCCTGTGTCTTCAGTTTTCACTTCTACAAAGTCTAATTTCAAATATTGTTCAAAATTCACAGGAACATTAAAGTAAGGGTCAAGTGGTTACTTAATTAAAGTAATTATAATCATTTTGCATATTAACACTGCTAATCCTTTCTGGAGCAAGATGGGAACAGAAATCTCTTTCTGAGAATTTTAAGAGTAAGCTTAAGTTTCATAAATTTCATCAACGTTACTCTGTGCAGTTCAAAGTAGTTTGCAAATTGTAAAGCAAAGCCCTAGGCTGGAAACCTGGCATTATGCTCAGGATTATATCTTGGCTTAAGGCCCGTATCTAGTGCTTTGTTCTCCATTTTAAAATCAAATATATAAAGAGGAAATATCCTGAGTTTGTTTGTAAAAAAAAACTCAGATGTGCCTCGTGGATAAAAAATCAGTAGGTTGAACTATACAGCACAGTCTTGTTATTCTATGACTTCTCCTAGGGGGATGTGAATAAAGGCCTGTTCACCTAGACAGGGCAACAACAACAAGCTAAAGCATAGATCCCAACCAGGGCTGGCTTTAGAGAAACTAATCTATTAGTCATGAGTACAGAAGAGTTTCTTTTAAGAGAGGATCTCGCCTCCCCAGCAGTGGTTCATACATTGGGGAAGACCCATGAACTCTCTAAGAATCTTGATTTTTTTTAGCTATGTATGATTCTTAAACTTGGAGTCTCCTGAGGACCTAGGAGCCCTCATTCTTTCTTCAGGAGTATATGTTTCAACTCAGAGGAAGGGACTGCAGAATGTTTGAGACAACAACAATGCAAAAGGTCACATTTTTATGTAAACATAGTGCCTTTAAGCAATAAGCATATTTAGCAGGGATGTAGGATGATGCTCCCTTGCTCTGGTATCCTGGGTCACAGTTCTTATTTCCTAGAGTCTGATATCACTGCTGATCCTATGAACATCTCTGAATTTCCAGTATTAGCTGGAAATTTCCACTATATCCTCGGTACAGAATGAAAGCTGTGGCTGTCCTTTTTCCTATTTATTAAGGTTTAGGCAAGGCCATGAGGAACTTTTGATACAGCAATGCAAATTAGGAGACTTGATTATTCATATTGACCTGAATTTGAATATATGGGGCTAGTTTCATTTTGTTAGGCAATAATTTTATTGTTGTTGATGTTGACTTTTCTAAGGTACTATCATTTGGAGATTATGACAATGTTGATGATGAGACACCTGTAATGTTATATCAAGTTAGTAAAGACTGAAAGGTACTTTACAAAATCAGTTCATTGTCTAATTTGTGTGATGTTCTAGGTTTGACCCCAACATGTAAAACAATAAAACAAAACAATGTAAAAACAAACAAAGAAACACAAAATAGTAAGGAAACCCTAGCGGGAGAACAAATCATTGCACAGAGCCATCAGCCACATCAGTGTGCACAGTTCCTAAGGGCTAGACTTGTGTAATAAATTCCCTAAATAATTTAACAAATAAATTCAATTCAAATAAATACCTAAAATTTAAGTCTCTGTCCACAAATCCTTACACATGGCAGGAAAGTATATTGGTGTCTTGGACTCCATATATAGCCTAAAAACTATGCTATTTAGAAGCCACAGTGGTGCAGAACTGGACTTTAAAATGTAGATGCAGTGACGGAAGGCACTTACAAGTTTGGCTTCAACCATGGTACACAGGCTAATATGATCTCTCCAGCAGTGGGAGAAAATTTATTGTGGCTTTTTCAATGTCCTGTGCCATGAGTCCAAACTCAGCAAACAGCTTAATGGTCATTTTAATCTCATGAACTTTTTTACTCAGAACAAGTAAACTTGACCCTCTCCTGAGAACCCTTGCTACCTCATAAACTACTGTAAGGGTGACATGCCTGTGGCAAACAGGCAGATAACACTAGAATTAGTGAAATTTATGCTCTTTGTTTGCAGAACTATCTTTAAAATTATAAAAATTATAAAAATTAAATTAAAGGGCAGATTGGAAAGGATTAAGTACTAAATTATTAATGAGTGATTAATTAATATTGATAAAATTCTGAGTAAATATATCCCAGATAGTGACCATCTGTGTGGTGCTATGAATATAGGCAGGTGATATAATTGCGCTCATTAATATAAAGTACAAGGCAATTGGGTTATAACTATACTGCAAATTCTAACACTGACTAAGGAAAGATAGGAACTAATCAGCTGTAATGAATCTGCATGTATCCTAAAAACAGATCAGACTGTGTTGGGGCCTAGACTTGGGGACAGTTGAAAACTCACATGTAGAATGTAGCTTCTCCTCAGTTTTTCTGTAAAAGTAAAAGCCTATAAAGTATTATTTTTAGAAAGTTCTAAATGGGATTTCTTTTGTTTTTGGAATAAAATTGAAAGTGTTTACTCCCCCAAAGAAATATGCAAATAAATACATTAGCATAGTCACTCTGGAAAACAATAAATGTTCCTCTAAAAATAAAATAAGCCAAAATCAATCATATGAGCCATCATATCTCTTCTTGTCATATGTAAAGGAACACTGATATCAAAGAAATGGTTGTATTTTCATGGTCTCTACAATGTTGAACACAATAGCCAAGATACAGAAATAAACTAGGTATATTTTATTAAGTAAGTGAATTGAGAAAGTAAAATATTTATGTACAAATAAAGTCATTCATTAAAATGAAGATAATCTGTAATTTGTGGAAACAAAATTACAGATGGGAGAAAAAAAAAGACAGAAAGTTGTTCTCAGAAAGTTGCTCTCATAGAGAAAATAATTACTAGCCACTAAAGTTATAGCAGACATAATGGAAGGGAGAGCTGAGACAGGTTAGTCAATATGTAAGGTAAAATGCTTAAACACTAAACCATCTCGGGTCATCAGGCTTGGTAACAACTGGCTCTTCTGGCTAAACAGCTCCCTTTATTAATAAGTGAGATCTTTAACAACCTAAGAGCCTTCTATAATGAATGGAACACCACAGTGAAAGAGACAACTTTTCAATGATAGAAAATATTTGCAAACTATTTATCTATTTAAGAGTTAATGTTTATAGTACATAAATCATTCAAGTGAACTGTATAGTAAAGTCCTCCTCCTCCTCCTCCTCCTCCTCCTACTACTAAAGTATTGATCAAAAGTAAGCAAAAGGTCCAAATTTTTATTTTTCAAAAGAGGACAAAAATTGACCAAAAAGTAAATGAGAAAAATGTTCATTATCATTGTTTATCAAACAAATACAACTTACCACAATGAGATTTTCATTTTGCCTTAGCAAGCTGCCCACTGCCAGACAAAGCACACTGTTGGGATGCTAAGCAATGACAGCACGTGCCACATTTGGGCTCCCTCTTCATTGCTAGTGGAGATTTCCTGGAGTCTCAATATATGGAAAGAGACAACACCGTTTGCTCAGTCATAGTGAGTGACTCCTGGTCTCTGCAGCCCTTAAGCATCCTGCTGGGTATGGTTGTGTTGTGTTGTGTTGTGTTGTGCACTTGCATGCCTTATTATACTGAGGTGCAACCAGTGCTCACTAGTCTAGAAACAGTCACAAAGCCTCCTTCTCTATGAAGACTGCTAGGAAATTAATTAATATATGCATTAGATTTTAATTTGCTGCTTACAGATACCATCTGGAAATGTAATTTTAGTTTAGACATTTAATCTCCTGTGCTTGAGAATTTAAAAACATTAAAATGTGTATTCGCATCTGTGAACATACACACAGGGCCATGATAAGGGCATATTTTGTTTATAATGCAAGCAGTGCAATAGTATGCAGCAGGGTCACATTCCTATCTGGAGTGAGAGTTTGGATACTTAGTTACAATCCACATGTCTATTGCTTATTTTAGATTTATGAGAAGAACCTATAGACCACAGTGGTAGAGCTGAGTTTTAGTCATTCTAAGATAAGTCGTAATCCAGACTTTCTAACCTTGTATCTTGGTTAAGTAGTTTAAACCACTTGATCTATAGTTTTATTATTTGTACAGTGGAGATCATTACAATTTTACCAAACGCTTTGCTTGGAAGTTTGAGTGAGGTAAGGTATGTAATGAAATTTGCTGAGACTCCAGCCAGAGAAGAACATCAGTGCACTGTTCAGCCATCATCAGAGAGGCTTCCTCCAGTAGCAGATGGGAACTCATACAGAGACCCACAGCCAGAACACACAAACACAAACACAAACACACACACACACACACACACACACACACACACACACACACACTCCTCAGACACTGAGCCAAAAATGGCATGCCTCCCTCTCCTCAGGGTTTAGGGAAACCCACAGACAAGGAGGCATAAAGAGCATAAAATACAGATGGAAGACTCCAAGGAAACAAAGTCTTCCCAGTCACCAGGATCAGCACACATAAGAACGCATGGAGATTGAGGCAGTACGCACAGGGCCTGCATACATATGTACCAGCAGGAGTCCTAGAGATGAATAGACACAAGTCTGCATCACTAACTCAAAAGCTATCTCCAACTGACAAACACCTGCAAGCAAAAATGTAGTTGTCTTCAATGGAGTCTCCCTGGAGGAACAAACTACTCTTAAGGGTAGGCTGCATATCCAACAGTAGATGACCAACAGAAAAGAAAATCAGTGGTGTCTTTATCTCATATGGCATGTCAGGGCTTTACATTTTTAAAAAAATCTTATTTTTTATTTTAAGTTAATATTATATGTAATTTATATAATTTGTTCTCTCCTGTCCTTCTGTAACTCTTTTATGTTTATTTATTAAGGCTTCTAGGTGAGCATTTTTTGGGTTCCCGGGTGAGTGAATAAGTGACTCTCTGTGTCAATATGTAATTTGTGTGCTATTGTGTGCTATTTATGTGCTTTGTGTGGTATTCTCTGTGTCTGTATGTAATTTGTTTGCTTTATCTTGGACTTTTTTTCTACTGTTCGTTTTGTCCTGTTCCATTATGTTAGATTTTATATTTTATTTTATGTTATTTTATCTGTATCACTTTGAAGCCTGTTTGTTTTCTAATGAGAAAGAGAAAAGTGATGAACCTGGGTAGGAATGGAGGTAGGTATGATCTGGGAGAAATAGAGAGGAGGAATCAGAAATGGGTAAACATTATATGAGAGGGAAAAAAATCTTCTTTCAATAAAAGGAGGGAAGCTTTCTAACACCAAACACCAATCAGTTTCTTATTTTATTTTTTGTGTTCTAAACAAAGAAAACAGAAATCAGCTGAGTGTCTAGAACACAGCAACAATTAGTATTTTACTATTGTTCTAATCAACATTTTTAAATAGTAGCACTAAATATTCCTATTATTTTCATTAGTAAATTGATACCACCTTATCCTTAAAGCAATCCATCCTGACCAGGCGTTGGTGGTGCATGCCTTTAATCTCAGCACTTGGGAAGCAGAGGCAGGCAGATTTCTGAGTTTGAGGCCAGTCTGGTCTACAGAGTGAGTTCCAGAACAGCCAGGGCTATACAGAGACACCCTGTCTCAAAAAAAATGAATAAATAAATAAATAATAATAATAAATAATCCATCCTGAAGATCACTACTAAGTGCCCTGTGTTATGTCCAATTGTTTTGCTTCTGATCATGGTGGCCCCTGCTCAGTGTTAGAGACTGTAAGACTTAACAGTGGTTTTCTTATGGATTCTCTTTACTGTACCAAAGAGTGTATTATGAAGAGCTTTCCAGAAGAAAGCTGTGTTCCTGACAGGATTACAGAGTCAGCAGCAGGTACAACTGGCTGACAGAATGGATTGCATTTTCATCCATATTTGGGATCCCCAGACAGTGACCTGTGACTTGCACTGGTTTCTATATCTAATATCCAGGCCTAATAGTTATAACAATTTTCCAAGAATGCTTTCCATTGCTTTTTACTTAAAGGCTAGTAACCTAAAGTTGAGGAATGATATCTGCTTAGATGCTTATACAATCAGAATGATATCATAGGATAGGCATATTAGGATGAGAACAGCTTCATGCCAGCTTTCACAGTGTATCTTGCATGTAGTCACTACAGTTAGATTATTTTAACAGTGCTGTGTATTTTTCCAATGTGACCTCAGTATGGGAACACAGAAAATTTTATATATACAATGAGGCACAGAAACCTGCTTTATCCAAATACTCTTATGAGCCCTAAAATACACCAATGGAATTCAAAGATGGGCATTTTTTTTTAGGAAAATTGGGGAAAGAGTATATCTTTAAATGAATTGCCTGTTTATAATTTATAAGACACCCTTATCCAAATTGGTAATTATGCATGTTTGAATAATTCAAGAAACAAGATGTCAATAGCTTTTAGCATCATGTATCAAGAGAGCTTCATTTTTGAATATTAATTTAACTAATTTAGGATATTAGACCATTTAGTATGTAAGCACAAATGCAAATGGGTAAATTCTTAAAGGGTAATTTAATAAGAAATTGAGAGATGTAGCTTTTCTTTAAAATTATCCTAAATTCTCACAAGGAATATAACTACTATTTTGTAACTTCCAAAGGGCAGTGCAGGAAATTTCTCTGTACTGAATCAACACTGGTTTCTTTGGTTTGCATTGTGCTTTTCTCCTTACTTTGCAAAAAAGTTTATAGGATAAAAACAATAGTTATAATTTGCATTTTTAAATGTACCTTTTGTTTCCAGTGCTGTGGAATGAACTGAGAGCCTTGGTTTTGCTAAGTGGATGCAGTGTCACTAACTAAAGCTCAAACCCCAGCTCTTTAATTTGTAAGATATCTGAGGTAGCTGCATCCGGAAGACAAGTGACATGACATTAATTTAAAGAATATCCTTACAGCAACAGAAATAATTAGTGAAGTGAAATTGGAATAAGAAATTGCATATAAATCATATAGCTGATAAGGGGCTAATATCTAAAGCAAACTAGTAGACATTTCTTCAAAGAAGACATAAAAATGGTCAACAGTTGTGCAGTGATGTACTACCTTAAAATTGTTAGGAAGAGAGAACTTATTATGAAGTACAGTCACCTCCCATCAGTTAGGATGGCCACTAGGAAACAAGCAAATCAGTAAAGACGGCAAAAAGAGAGTTAGAAAGGCAAAACAGAAAAACATCTATTGTCTAAGATATGGAGAAATAGGATTCTAGTGTCCTTAATGGAAGGGTACAGAATGTCACAGCCTTTGTGAAAATTAGCATGATGGACAAATCATCAAGCATTCAAAGAATCCAGATCTTTTTTTCACAGTGGGATTTCTACACTCTATCTTTATTGCATTGATCATTATATTACATTGATTCTTATAGCCAAGATGTAAAAATGAATTATCTCCACTGGTAGATGATGAATAGTGAGATGTATATATGTAAGTGCACACACACACACACATACACATACACACAGAGAGAGAGAGAGGTGATATATTTTTCAGCCATCAAAGTGTAGGAAACTTAAGCAAATGTATTATGAATGAAACTTGAGGATGTACTAAGTGAAAAACAGCACATTATTTATCTTATGTTAAGCCTTTAAAGTAATCACACTCAGAGAAGTAGAAAGAGAATACTGGTTGCCTGGGGCTGGAGAAAAGAGAAATCAATATATGGAATTTCAGTTGTACAAAATGAAAAGTTTCTAGAGATCTTCAGTACATTGTAATTGACAATAATGAACTGTTCGTCTAAGACTTTAAGAGGACTGAGTTTGTGCTGTGTGTTTTACCTCCTGTATGAGTTTTGAAGAACTTTTTAATAATAACAGAAATAATACAAGTATCTTTAATTTCACTTGTATAAAACTTATCTAGACAAACACAGGTAAACAAATGTAAGTCAGTACAAAAGGCAAAAGCCAAGGTCATTATCATTCTGAAAATGTGTTACCATGTTTAATGTAAATGCTTTAGGAAATGGGTGGGTAGGTTCAAAGTCATCAGCAGCTGATTCATGTTTATTTTGAATGGAGTATTTTAGTCTAGTACATTCCCATTCGTTGTCTTATTTTATGCTATGATATAAAATTAAGTGGCACTCTTTTCTCATTAGACATGAACAGATGTGGAGTCAGAGATGTTCAATAACTTTCTATCCTAATCATCAGATACAGCATTCACAAGCATGATTCAGATACTACAAGCCTATCATGCAGTCAAAAGCAAACACTGTGATCCTGAAGAGAGAGAGTAATGTATGTTACCAATTATTCTTGACTCCCCTCTCTGGCTTAAACATATCAAATATTCATTGCTTATTTGACTCTTCATCTACAAAATCATTTTTTTAGCTTCATATCCAGCCTTGAGTGTTTAGGAATCACTACAACTACTTTTATTATGCACAGTCTAACAAAACAAAAGCAAATTATACTTTTCTTTATTTTAATTGTTTATGCTCCTGTATAAAAGAAGAGAAAAAGAGGGGTTTAGATGACCTAATAGGTAATGATGCTCTGCTTCAGGCCTATTGATCTTAGTTCCATCACTGCAAGCAAGATGGTAGAAGCAGGAGCCAACTTCCACGAGTTTTCCTTACCTCTATAAACACTAAGCCTACAAGCAAACAAACATATGTGCATGAACATTTATGCACACATACATAACTACACACATTAAATAAATGTATAAACATATATTAAAAAGATAAGAAACAGATCAACTATATAGCCATGACTTATCTTGCCCTATGAAATCCTTTTGACATCTTATGAACACCTTGCTGGATGGATTTCAAAATTCATTATGTCAACCTGCCAGTGAAATTTCAATGTGTTGTGGTCCATAAGCTGATTACAGGCTCTGTAAGCTCAAAGTAACTAATGTCCATGGTATGGATATGATATTCATTCAACAGAAAATCCTCCAGATTTCATGTGTGACACTAACACTGTATTGATTATACTCTATATGCACCAAATCTAATCCAAGACTCTTGAAGATAAGAAAAGAGTCATTTGAAAGTTTGTAAATTCAGTTAAAATTGTGTAGGGAGAGTGGAAAGACTGGCTATAAACCTATATTTTGATTTAACTGTTTGTTTCATGAGATTGATCCCTGGATTATTTCAAGGGCGGTAGTAGAAAAAAATTACGATATCATCGTAGTAAGTTGACCACCAAGTCACAACGTTCAATACCATCCAGCTCTTTGATCTATACAGGATCCTGACATATTGTACATAAACATATATACATATATATACACACACACACACATATATATATACACATATATATGTATATATGTGTATGCATATATATACATGTATATATATATGTGTACATATATACATATATGTTTATGTATAATATGTTTGTTTGTGTGCATATATATATATATATATATATATATATATATATCAGACACAACCTAATAGATTGTGTTTGTATATTTTATACTCACACTTGACTCAGTGTTCTTTTGTTTGTTGTTGCTCTAGGAGCCATGATAGGCTGCATACACATACACACACACACACACACACACACAAACACACAAATACACACACAGACATACAGACTCATAGAAAAAGAGACACACAGTGACACAGAAATTCAGAGACAGAATCCAACAGAGTTTGAGATATAGAGACAGAGAGACCAGGGTATCAGATAAAGAACATAAGCCTAGGCATGTGCTGGGGTTTGTGTGATTAAAGTGTGTGATGTCAATATACTTGTAAAATCATTCAAAACATAAACTTATTACAAAGTGAGAAACCTACAGTATAATTTCTGGAAAGAGAGTTTGTGAAATATATATGCATATATATTTTAGAAAGAAAGATAGATAGAGATAGATAGCATTGGTTTATATATATATATATATATATATATATATATATATAGCATTGTTATATTTATATATAGCATTGTTTATATATATGTATATATATGTGCATATATATGTATATGTATGTGTATATATATATATATATATATATATATATATATATATCACTGTTCACTGCAGTGACACTTAAATCATTAATAGTGTTGGGCATCCACATTGGAGTTTGATTTCCTCACAGTTATATCAGCAGAAGGGAGTTTTCCCTTCTAATAACCCTGTGAGTCCACCATCCTATATGAAGACTATTGTTGAGGTGTTATTAGATGGACTCTGACTGTCCTCCCTATAGCATACATTGAGAACTACAGAGGACACAGGACTATCTGAAGGCCACAACAATCATGTGACAAAGCTCAGCATGATTTCTCTCAAAGTCCAATGAAAATTTAAATAAAGAGATAACCTTTATTATATTGTAATGTATTAAAAATTATTTTAATTTTACAACTGACACAAAACTGTTCCTGTTTTTGTTTCTTTCCTTGAATTACAGTAAATGCAAAGTGATCACTGTTTTTTAATGGTAAATAAATATACTCTCTGCTGCATGGTTTATAAGAGATTATTTATGTAGTTTAATATAGACCTATCCCTCAGAGGGGAAGTTGCCTGGGGATGACACATTCTATGGATAGATTGAAAGAACAGCTATATGTTTCTTGGTAATAAATTTATGAGAAATCTCAGGAATGAATGATTTGTACAATAGTTTATATTTATTTATTGTGTTATGAAAGGCTTCATTTGATATAAACTTAAACATTTAAAAACATTATCTGATTAAAGAGTCCATGACATTAGTTTTATCTTGATCTGTGACATTTTTGAAAGAGGATTTAAATATGGTTATCTTCTGGTCTAAGTCCCTAGTATGCACACCTCTCAACCACCAATAAACATGACTATTATTTCCTCATATCCAGGCTCTGCTCTAAGCTTCTGTTTAAAATACCTCAGTAACCTCCCACAGCATACGAAAAATCTGTAGAGTAAATGTCACTTACAAATGAAATGCCTGAGGTGAAAAAAGGCTCCTGGGAGCAGAGCTTCTCCTTCACTAGGTACAACATCTGCCTAACATGAAGGAGGCCCTGTGCTATAATCCTAGCATCACACAATTTCAATTGTGACCTCAGCACCAGGATTGTATAAGCAAGAGGATCAGCAGTCCAAGGTGGTCCTTGACTGAATGGCCAGTTAGAAGACAACCTAGCCTACACAGAAAAAGGTGATAACTCATCCAGCAAGGTATTTGAATATTGATTTGGACCCTGTTCATGTTGACAGTGAAACTGGTTCTTTAATATTGTTATCAAATAATGTTCCTTCACAAATCCCTTTAGCTTGGCTCCAAATTTCTTGACACTTTTCTGACCTAACCTGGTCTATGCCTGTCAATGGCTACCACTCCATAGTGTACAAACGAATCTGAGGCTGGAAGTCTACGAAATCAGAACCTGGACCAAGGTAGGTGGTGGGCCCACTTTGGATAGAAAACTCATCAGGCCCTCATGATAGTCTGTAAGAGAATAAGCTCCTTTCATCCAGCCTACTGTATTTATAACATTGACTCAAGAAGTTTCCTCAAATTGTGTTACTCTTTTCTGAGATAATACTTTTACTAACCCTCTCATCATCTTGGCATGGTTCACCATGTATGCTCCAATCATCCTGTCTGCTTTGCACTGTAAACTGCCTGTTTCACTAAGTCCTGATGCAGCTTGTTTTATTCCAATCCTTTGAGTAGATGTTTGTCTTAAAATATATGTCTACTGGGTTGGGGAGAAAGCTCAGTGACGAGACAGACTTGCTGTACAATCATGAGGACCAAAGTTTAGATTCCAGGCAGTTGTCCTACAGCAAGCCAACCACCCAATACATACTCACAACTCCAGCTTTAAGGGAATTGATGTTCTTTTCTGCCTCCGGTAATTCCCAGGTAGGTATACTTGCACATATTTATAGTCAATCTCCACTGCACACATAAATACACACATATCAATAATAAGATCAAATGAATCATTTTTGAAAGGTAATTGTCTGCTAATGGATTAGAGAATTTCCTTGTTACACATGATGCTTTATTTTCTCATTTTCTCTGTTAAAAGGCAAGGAACTCAGGGCATATATTTACATTCCTATTTACATAGTCCAAGTACTTGGAAATGTGCCTGATAGCTTCTCAGAAATTACTTGCTGATTATGCAAATGAAAGAAAGTATTACATATCTCCTTTAGCTTTCTCCATTTTACAGACACTTAAGATAATTTTCCAAAGTATCTAAGGGTGCAATTAATTTCCCTTCAAATTCCAGTTATCTAACTAGAGTCTCATCTTATATCTATCTGTCATAAATTTATGAACATCTATTTCAGCCTGCATGTAAATCTCCAAGAAGTTCAATGGTATTGATCTTTGTTGCTGTGTAATGGCTAGTCACAGATCAGTTCCAAGCCAAGCCACTGAATCCATTTTTGGTTATATGTCACAGGCTTATAAATAAGTGGAAGAATGTTCTGCTGGTCATTAAATGTTGTCAAAGGTGTATCTGTTCTCTCTTTTTTTTACTTGAAAAAGTGTAGGGAATCTAATGTCTCTGCAGTGCTCAGGAGAATGAAAATTGCTCATAAGGATTTTCAACAATGTCACTCTAATTGGACTGAGATTAATCTCCAGTTATTACAGCAAAGCCTAAGCCCTTTTAGGATGCCTTGAACACTGTATTTCAGTAATTTGATCTTCATGGACAGTGAATTTATCTGTCACAGTCAGTTGTCCTTTCAGCCTTTGAATTGAGTGGCATTTATCCGTATCAAACGCCATTTGTCCATCACTTCTGAAACTGTTGATAATTTCCCACTGCTCAGGATGCTGAATGTGAAGGTTGACATGGATCATCCATTCTTTCCCGGATGACAAATAGCTTTACATGGTGATCCTCACACTTTATCTTAATTTCTTGGCAAGCATTAATTTAATTTTCTGCTAAATGGATTTAAGCTCATGCAGAACCAGAATGAATCCAGAACTACCTCAGAATATTCCAAATTGTCAGTATAATTCTTTTCTCACTTAAATGGAAATAAATAATATTCAATTATTATTTTTTCCATATGATTAATGTAAGTATTGATGTCATTGTAGATCTCTATGAAAAAATACATTTAAATCCCAGGCTAGATTTTGGTGGGATAATAAATAAATTAAATAGTGGTCATATAAATATATTTCTTTTCAATAATTTGGTTTGGAACCCATACAGACTGACAGTACCTTGGCTAAGTCTTGATCAAACATTATTATGATTGAGTTTGAAGATGTGTAGATTGAAGCCGAAGAAAAGGATAATCAATGAGAAAATTTACATGTCCCCAAGATGTAAATGAAATACATTTGCAAATGTCCTATTGATATATTTTATGTTGTTTTAATTTCTGTATATTTCTCTGCTTGCATCCCTCATTTTAAGTCACCTTTTAAGAGATGTTGACATTAATTACCAAATATCATCTTACTTCACTTTTCCCTCCATTTCTGGGTATTTAGATTAATCTCAAATGCTACCATTAAGTACACACTGTTGCAAATATTTTGTGCATAAGTAGTTTCTCTATTTCATATTCCATTGTTAGGATAGCATCCCAGAAACAGAATTAGTGACTCCAAGGGATTGGAACATTTGCTTGCTTCAAAGATTTTTGTTGTTTTTGTTGTTGTTGTTGTTGTTGTTGTTGTTGTTGTTGTTGTTGTTGATGATGATGATAAATTAAACCATGGTTGGAAATCACCAACCAAATGGGTTACTTTCATCTTTCACATTTAAAGTCTGAACTTGTGAAATCTTCTATTAAACAAACTTTAATATTTCTCCCCTATGGCTCTAGTTAACATTTTCCATCTCATTCAGTTATAGGATTAGCATCCAGACTTGTACCAACTACAGTAAGATTAAGTGAAACCCTGAGATTTCTCTCACATCTTCTGAACGATCATCACTTTCAAAGTTCTTGGTATTGTCTGGATGGAACTAGCTTCAAATAAACCTGACATTCTCATCCTGCTAAAGCCTTTACATGTTATTTTCAAATTCTTGTGATTTTCTTCAAAGCAAATAAGCAAAAGTCAAGGTAATAGGTTTTATGAAAGCATAATGTTTCATTATAACCAATGCTGGTGTGATACACACATTTAAGCAGAATAAATTCTAAAATCTCGTTATTTTCCCTGCCTTACTAACTCAGACAACTACTATTTCCACACTGACTTTCAGGAAAAGAGCTTTATTACATTTTCAAGCATGTTAAATCATGGAGCACTTGTCTTCATGTGTTTGCTTTTTAACTTAATAAAATGACATTAATGTATAATGGACATTATATATTATGCATTGTATCTCAGATGGTTTTATTTTATTAAGGATGAATAATGTTTTATTATATATAAATATCTATCTATATCATCTATATTCATATTGATCAATTGATAGAGCTGTAGAGATAGATAAAAGATAGATAGATAGATAGATAGATAGATAGATAGATAGATAGATAGATAGATAGATATAGATAGATAGATAGATAGATGTATAGATATCACAATTTCTTCAACCATTTTTGCCTGCATGGACACCCAGGCTTCTCCTCTATATCTTGGCTGGAATAAATAATTAGGTTAATTCAACCCTGCCATTTTATACCATTTTCAGTATACCTATCATATGACATACGAGATGCTATCTAATTGTGATTTTGATTTGTGTGTCTATAATGGTATAGAATATAGTTTCACGTGCCTATTGTTCATTTAGATGTATTTAGGAAAATCTCTATCCTGCTTTTCTTACTATTTTTCATTGAAATATTTATTTTTCTATTGAAATTTCATAAATATCTTTGATATTCACTTTGATAAGATATTTACTTTGCACAGGGTTTACCATTTTCTATAGGATTTCTTTTTCTTTGTTGTTCTCTGGGAGCAATTCCATGATTGTGATAAACACCTGTACTATTTCTCATATACAACTGCTCCTTCTTTTAAATGGCATAATCATAGTTGGGAAGTACCAATTGTATCCCAGACACAGAAACTATTTACTTTTCTTGCATTTGTGGTACGAACTTGTAGGTAAGAGCAGCTTGCACAATTAGAGGAGTTTTGTTTTAGGTCAAATTTTAAAAGCTAATGGAGTGGGTGGGTAGGGTAGTGGGCGGGGAGGGTATGGGGGACTTTTGGGATAGCATTTGAAATGTAAATGAAGAAAATACCTAATTAAAAAAATTTTAAAAAATGGGAAAAATTATAGTGAACGTGAAAAAAAGAGAGAGAGAGACTGGAGGCCCCAGGGAGTTTTGAGGTCAGGTGGGGTAGGGGTGGGGGTGGGGTGGCGGCATCCATGTGGAGACTGGGTGGGGTGGAGAAGAGGTGTGGGGTGGATGAAGGGGCAGGGAATGGAAGATGGAGTGTAAAATATAAACTAAAAATAAAATAATTTTTTTTAAAAATTAAAAAAAGCAAAAAACTAATGCCTTGTACACATTAATAAGTATCTTTATAAGAAACAAATGTCCTTATAGGAGGGGTGTTTTATTGGTTTTCTGTGATTGGTAGATAGAGTTTTCTGGCTACGAAGTTGTCCTTCATTTTTAAAAATTATTGGTGTTATAGCCAGAAGTAAGAGGTATCTCTATTGAAAAATGATTGATCACAAAAGATCATGGAAGTTTTGAGATGAACATAGAGCCTGAAAAAAAGACTCACCCCAATTTTCCCTCAAAATCAAGATATTATTCTGAAAAAAGAAGGGTATTTGAAAGAAATGATTGTTGATAGTCATTAAGTGTTGTCTAAGCCCATGTTTTCACCAGACACTACATCAGTTTATAGTGTGAACAAAAACATAAAGAAAAAAAGTTTCATTAGTAAAATGTTTTAGATTTAAGTTGTAAATATGCAGATGTATTGTGTTAGCAGAAGGAGGTAACCTGTTTCATCATGTTCTACAGTTTAGGATGGGTTTTAGACCATAGATTATACTTAGGCCACTGACTGGAATCAATAATAAAGGCATTCATTGCATTGTTCAGGAGAGGAGTAAGCATGGTGAGTAACATGAGAGAAAAACCTACTTGCAAAGGCTTTGCAAGTAGGACCAGTGTAGTTCTACAGAAAACAAGGATGCCACTAGAAATATATGAGACTGGTCTAGTGATGATTAAATGAAATGATCTGTGAATATGTCCCTTGCACTGTAGTCACATAGAAAAGAGTGTTGAGTTCTGCTGGAAAAAAAAAATGTTTTCCTGGGCAAACTCCAAACTACTTGAGGCAAAGTAGGAACAATTTGAGTTTCCCACATGGCTGAGCCATAATTCAGTTTGAGTTTGTTTCTCCAAATAGTTAAAGAAACTTAGTTGATACTTTCCAAGGGAAAATTGAAACAGACAACAATTTTAGAGAAAGAATTGCATTTCTCAGGTTCATTTGCTATGACTGCCTACCAAAGCAATTACAGCGAAACCTTCCTCTCTTTCCTCTAAGATAATAAAAACAATAATTAGCAATCTGTTCCTCCATTTCTTCATGTTCCTTGACCTTGTCTGGTTATTTAGGGATTGTCATTCTGTAGAAGAATTTTAGGAAGATTATGATTTTTTGTATTTCTAGAAGCTTTACTTTCTGATAGTAAATGTCCTGTCCAATGCTCTAAAAGCATGAAATAATCTCCTAGAATATACCCTTTGTTAATTTTTTTTAATCATAGGACTTTATAAGTCTGTTTATTGAATGATATATGTCCAAAATATTAATTGCTTATTGGGAAATATCATCAACATAAGAGTTTATTTAACTTCAATTCACCTTTAATATTAATGTCAGGACAAAAATCACAGAATGTTGACATTTGACCAACCTCCAGGTAAATTCTGACTCCATTGTGCACAGACCAATCTTCTGACTTCCCAGCTCAGAAGTGGTAAAAATCTAGCCAGTGCTGCTTGAGATGATTTAATAAACAACGTGAAGAAGACAGCTTGTGTGAGTCTCTCTGATCTCAGGAAGAACAGATTGTGAGAATGTTGTAGAGGAAAAATGACATTGAAAACTGTGAGTCAAAGCTAACGTAACAATCCATGACACATGGGCTTGAAACAGGGTAAAGGGGGATACTCTCAGAATGTGAGGTCTTACTGGGTGAGGGAAAGAAACTGACATAGGAAAAGATAGGGCTTATTGTAGACCATCTCTGAAACCTCATCTCAAGTTCTGAATATTGTTAACACTCATGAAGTGTCTTTATTTTCTGAACTGAGTGAGGCAGTGTTTGTTGATTGGATGGTGAGAATAGAAATGTTACAGTTCCTTTGTGTAAGTATAAACAGGCCACATGCCTCTTCATAATTTGAATGTTATCCTTTTTCTATTTGTCTCTTGAGATAAGGTTCCATGCATCTCCCAGGTTGGACAAAAAACTCATGGCCCCTTTCCCTCAATGCTGTGAATAGAGTGGTTTTATTTGTGGATATATTTCATCTTTTCTCCGAAGGGCATTTTGCTTATGATGGCAACAGGTTATCAAACAAGCTGGGTATTGTGGTACTCATATATAACCTCAGTAATCCTGAGACAGCAGCAGCATTGAGAATTTAAGATCAGCATGAGGTTCACAGTAAAACCCTTTCCCAATGCCTCTCCACTTTCAAAAGAAAAGTAAAATTAAGAATTGCAAGTTTGGTTTTGGACTACCTCTCTGTGAACTCTGAAGGTGCTTTGTGAGAGGAACTTAATCAGTTGACTTTTAAAGAATTTCTACCTATGTTTATCTAAGCTTTATCTGGTTTCAGAGTCAAATTACAATAGTAATGAGGAGATTACACTGTACCATGAAAAGCTTTATCTCCTGGATGTACCTACACTCACATCCTAATATGTCACTGGCTGGTTCAATCTTTGTCCTTCTTCAGTGAATACTCACAGTGGCAATTGTTTAATGTGTATTACACCCCAAAGCTATAATCTAAATCTGCCAAGGACTCTATTCTTCATTCCTTGCCTGAGTGTCCTTTGGCCTCTTCTTTTACAGTTGATTCTCTTTATTTTATTAGGTATTTTCTTCATTTACATTTCCAGTGCTATCCCAAAAGTCCCCCATACCCTCTCCCCCTACTCCCCTACCCACCCACTCCCACTTCTTGGCCCTGACATTCCCCTGTACTGAGGCATATAAAGTCTGCACGACCTATTGGCCTCTCTTTCCACTGATGGCCGACTAGGCCATCTTCTGCTACATATGCAGCTAGAGACACGAGCTCTAGGGGGTACTGGTTAGTTCATATTGTTGTTCCACCTATAGGGTTGCAGATCCCTTTAGCTCCTTGGGTACTTTCTCTAGCTCCTCCATTGGGGGCCCTGTGATCCATCCAATAGCTTCTGTGTTTGCCAGGCCCCGGCATAGTCTCTCAAGAGACAGCTATATCAGGGTCCTTTCAGCAAACTCTTGCTAGTGTATGCAATGGTGTCAGCGTTTGGAAGCTGATTATGGGATAGATCCTTGGATACGGCAGTCTCTAGATGGTCCATCCTTTCGTCTCAGGTCCAAACTTTGTCTCTGTAACTCCTTCCATAGGTGTTTTGTTCCCAATTCTAAGAAGGGGCAAAGTGTCCACACATTGGTCTTCGTTCTTCTTGAGTTTCATGTGTTTTGCAAATTGTATCTTATATCTTGGGTATTCTAAGTTTTTGGCCTAATATTCACTTATCAATGAGTATATATCATGTTTCTCTTGCTTCATTACAAAATACACCTTCCTACTTCTCCTTTAAAAAATGCTGGGAATATGCTTCCCTGTTCTTCTCAAGACCTATCTATTTTACTTGGAATAGTATCTTATAAGAAATTACACATTGATGTTCTATTTCCTCCTTTGGATCTGTGCTTCAATCAGCTGTTTGTTGACTACATTTAAATATCTATCAACTCTCAAACACCAAATGGCACTCCCTTTTCTTACAGTTCTAATATCACTGGGTGATATTATCTTTTTTCCTGAATATTTCGCTATCTATTCACTTATGGTCTATTTCTTCTTTTAAATGTTTTAATCGAATAAGAGCAAGGGTTAAGTCTTTTGTTCATTGTCCCATATGCCTAACACTTGGGAAAATATCTATCCCACAAGATCCACTAAATGAATACTTGATAAAGGACTGAATGAAGGAGAAAATAAATGAAAACTGGAGTGGCATGCTGTCTCCAATCAATCCTAAGAAGGTAGACATCCATTTGAATAATGAAAGGAGAATAAAAAACATATCAGAAGCACCTCAGCAGGGGGAGAGATGGCTTTAATGGGTTCCCTGCTTTCACCTTTACCTTCCAGTGTATCAGTAATCTGGAAATCTGAATGGTGAACTTACCGTGTCTTATCATCTTGTTCCTCATACTTGGGCACATGGACATGAGGCTAGAAAACTTATACGGACATGGTTAGGTCAGCAGTGTCCTTCACTCACTCTGATTTTTCTAGAATAGTGAAAAGAATCAAATTTTAAGAACATGTTTTTAGTTTCTTTTGAATTTCTAAGCCCTCATTTAAATTGTAAAAGACTTACTGCAAGCAGACAGTATTTTCCTAATTTTTCTAGATATCAGTACTAGATTCATAAATTACTCCTAGTTGATGGAAAATTTATTGATTTTCTTAATAAATATTCTTTCTGATACTTCATTAAAATACACTAAAATAATTTTGTGTTATGATAAAGACATTTAAATCAGTCTGCATCTGAATCTTTAAATACTCTTTAAGTGTAGAATAGTTCACCGTTCCCTTATGCCCCAGTTTGCTCTGTTATTACACAGAGCGACATCCTTCTTCCTGTTTTCCTTCTCTGGATGGTGTAAACTTTCATGAAATAATTTGATAATTACCTTGTAGAATGTCATCAATTTTCTATATTATGTAACTGTCTACAAAGAAGTTGGTTTCCTTTGAGATTTTTTTTTCCAAAGCCAGTAAATCAGACATTTCCAGGGAGTCGATGAAGTACATGTATTTTAAATAGTTGGCTTATTTGAAAATGTAATTCTGCTCAGGGATTAGCACTCTTTTGTCTTCTGATTTGATTTACCTGATATGTTGTGAAGAGTATGTGACGAAATGATTATATGCTGTATCTGGAGTTATTAAAAAGTGCTTCCTGTCTCAACAGAGATTACAGTTTCATTTTACAACTTATCCATTTCTACTAGAGAAGGCTCCGAAAGGAATTGGGGTGTGTCAACATCCTGTACATCCTGACTGATTTTTGAGAATGAAATATTTAGTGATGGTGAAACAGAAGACAGAAATGTCTAAGCTGTTTAAATATTTTGTTCAAGTTAAATACAGGCATGTGGAAGCTAGCAGAGTATGAAGGCTTACTTTATATCAGAGAACTGCCCAAAGTGAATATTGAAATAGAAAGACCTGCAGAAACTCAGTTCTTAGCTAGGCGTGGCCTTGAAGAAGTATGATCAGTCTGAAGGAAATCGTATGGGTAATTTAAGGGAATACAATTTGCAGGTCCTGTAGACACAATTCTCTTAAGATCTATGAACAGATGATGAAATTAGTGCCTGGAACCCAATGCTCTAGGCATTACCTTTGCTCATTTACCCCCAGAAATTTAACTCTGCTGTCCTTCTCTGAAAATCCCACAGGCATCTAATCATCTAATATATGTTTCTTAGTAAGGGTTTCTATGGCTATGAAGAGATACCATGACTACAGCAACTTTTAAAAACAAAAACACCACCACCAAAACATTTATTTGGGGCTTGTTTACATGTTCATTAGTTTAGTCCATTATCATCATGGCAGGAAACATGGCAGCTTTCAGGCAGACATCATGATAAAAATAGGAGCTGAGAGTTCTGTATCTTGATTGACAGGCAGCAAGAAGAGAGACACTAGGCCTGGTTTGAACTTGTGAATCTCACCCTCAGTGACATGCTTCTTCCAACAAGGCCACACCTCCTAATAGTGATATTTCTTATGAGAATATGGGAGCATTTTTCTTTAAAGCACCAGAATGTGTTTTTCTTCCAAATTCTGGATTAATTCTGCTCCTTAGAATAAATGAAAGTTTGCTAAAAAAAACAGTGAGTAGTGAGTGCTAATGGTAATTTTAAGAATATTCCTGGCCTCCAATTGTATGGTAGCTTGATAATGTAGTGCATTTCTGGGACCAGGTCTTTGCCTTACTGTCAAGTGATTTCATTATCCTCCTAGCTCCATGTTCCTAGGTTCAGAAATGAAACTCAAAGGGAAGAATGCTATCACAATACTTGGTCTATATATGTGAATCCTACAGAAAACCCTGGTAAGAAACCAACATTGGTTATATAATTCTTTGGGGAAGCTAGATTTGTCATTGAGAAAGAAGCCAGCCCTATGGAGTCCATCAATCTCATATACTGTTGGGACATACCTCTACTTTCTTTCAGTTTTCCTATTCATATATTGCTTCTTTCTGTTATGTACCTATATCACTTGGATAATAATCTGTTGACATCCCAAGCTCAAAATCTTCCCCTTTGATCCTGAAATCTCTCTCCAAACAGAAATATGCATTTAAACACACACACACACACACACACACACACACACACACACACACTGTACTTACTTAAATGTGGGCATTTTTGTGATAACAACATTCAGATAGTTAAATTCATTGACCCCGAATCTATTCAAAAAGGTAGATTTCAAGAAAGGAATTGTAGTAGTGTTGAGTGTGCCATTGAGCCTGACACTATAGCCTGGGCCAATGTATTATGTCTGTGATGGCTTGAATTTTAATGTCCTATATATTATCATAGTGAGTGGCACTATTAGAAGGTATGGCTTTGTTGAAGTAAGTGCAGCTTTGTAGGAGGAAATGTATTATTGGAGGTGGGCTTTGAGGTTTCAAATACTCAAACCAGACCTCTCTTCCTGCTGCCTATGATTCAGATGTAGAAATCTCAGTAACCTGTCCAGCATCATGTCTTCCTGTGTGTTACCATGCTTTCTGCTATGCTGAAAATAGACTAAACCCCTGAATATATAAGCAAGCCCCAATTAAATCTTTTCCTTTATAGGACTTGCTGTAGTCTTGATTGCTCTTTGCAGCAGTATAAAGGCATACCTAAGACAATTCCTAACCTAATTTCAGAACCCTTGAATGATTTTAACCAGACTAGTACTAGCAACTTCCTTCTAACACATTCATCCTGAATTTGAGTTGATTTCTTTGTATGTGCATGGTGAAGCTATTGTCTGGCATGTTTTCAGAAACCATTCAGAATCTTTCACAAACAAGTTAGAAGCAGAGCATCTAGTAGAACCACATGATATGGCTGATGAGCATGTACAATGTGCTTTCTGAGCATGATCTGATCAATAGAGAACATGCCATGCTTACCTCCCAGTTTCATATAAATCTGTACACACACACAGACACACACACAGGAACACACATACATGCACACGCTCACACACATTATATATATATATATATATATATAATGGTATAGCTGAACATGTCCAGTTAATGAGAGTAGTGGCACAGTGGGTGGCAAAACATGATAATGCAATTCCCAGTGGGATTTTTAATGTATGAATGATGAAAAAGATGACCCCTGAGGGCAAATTGATAATTGTGGCAAGCTCAGTGCTTCCCATCAAGGTACAGAGATTGGTTAATTTATACTTCCCCACAGGAGTTTGTCTGGTAGACTGTTAAGCAGAAAACAAAACCTGCATTTAAATTAGTGTATTATAACATGGAAAAGTAGAAGCAGAATTCAAAGCAAGCAACACCATCTTTGGGGATGATATCTGAGGATAGTATTCTTAGAGTCTTCTGGGGAAACATCATGTGTACGATAATCTTGGCAAGTGGCTTTTAGAACCAAACCCTCCTAAAGTCTGTCTAATGAATACAGGATAATTTTATCCTTCTAAACATTACCTGTCTCTGTCTCCCTGTCTCTCTCTGTCTCCCTGTCTCTGTCTCTGTCTCTGTCTCTGTCTCTCTCTGTCTCTCTCTCTCTCTGTGTGTGTGTGTGTGTGTGTGTGTGCATGTGTTTCTTTCTTCTGAAGCATACACACATATTCCCACAAGATTAATGTTTCTCATAAATTAGGAAGAATGTTAAGTAAGAAAGAGGACCAAAATGGAAGTCATTCAAGCACAGACCCTGGCTCAAGAGGTAAATTTATTTTATTGGGTTTTTCTTTAAGACTAAAGTGAAATAATAGAGTAGATAGTTTTATTTTAAATTTTGCCCATATCATCTTGCAATCTAAAGTAATCCAATTATTTCAAGCCCTATCATTCCATTTCCTGTAACTTAAACAGAAACAACTTCATGCAATTCAAAATATTTAACTAATTTGAAACCAACAGAAACTAATGAGAAAGAAGGCCAGGCAAAATTTGGGACTATGCTCTTGGCAGCTTTCTTGTGTATCAACTGTAAACTGTTTATTTGGAGAACTGAAGCCTAGAGGAAGGACCAGAGTCCTCAACCCACCAGAGGTGGTAGGTAATCTCTGCCATCCAGAGAGGATGTGACAATTTACCTCCTGGTATGAAATCATTTTAGTATTTTAGCCTACGGTCTCACTATATTGTGTATACTGGGTAAATAGAAGCACTGACTGGAAAAAGCTTTCACTTATTTTCTTATCATGCTGAGTAACAGGAAGTTTATGTGTAGCAGGAGGCTACTTGGGGGGCTTTGCCATAGGCTAGCTATTAATTTTGCAAGTGAGTGAATCTCTATCCTCCTGTCTTTTCTTAGCAGTAGGTAGAGATGTTGCTGGCTGCTTGATAAGTGAATAGACACAGAGAGTTGCATGGATACTGCAATGCAAAGTTGGAAGCCTGGCTGCAGTTAAACTGTTGAGGGTTATCTCTTGTTATTGGTCTCAGTTCCTTTGCCCCCATCCCCTTTTAATCTCCCTCAGAAAAATCCCTGGAAGATCCTGTGACCAAGGGGTAGACAGGATTAGGAACTTTCACTCATAAGAAAAGTAGCAAGAACTTTTTTCTATTTCTTACCAGAACTGTCAGTAACACTTAGTGCAAGACCCTTCCCCAGTGTTGTGTGCAAGTATCTTCCAGAGAAAATATACTCTGGCTATATTGGTGTTTTTTTTTCTAAGCTATCATTTTCAACAAGTTGTGTTGTTGTTGTTTAAATCCACCAGAGCATATTTTGTTACCTGTGAATTCAAAATATTCTTAATGTAATAATGGGTTGAGTTTTATAGAATAATTGTCCCATAGGCACTGGAGAAATCTCACTGATGGTATAATAGTTATTAGAATTTGTTCTCCCAGATAAGTTTAAAGAAGTCTCAAAGTTTTGTGGAATTCACATGTTGAGGGACAAATCTGAGCAAGTAATCTGTAATAGTTATGTATGTATTACTGTAGAAACAGAAAATATATTAAGAATGAGTAAGTTGCTCACATAAAGAAACTCATGGGTAAAGTTCAAATGTTGTGCAATGTTTTATCTGCCTGAATAATGTCTGCTCCCAGTGAAGTCATTACCTTCACCAGCTGTGATCATGTAGCAGGGCTTGCCCATGCATCTCAGGTGGTACTCTCTCTTGACCGATTTTATTGGTTCTCCTCTATTTTCACAAAGTTATATACAGCAAAGATGGTTAGCCATGCCTTAAGAACCACTGTTCATGTCAAAAGGTAATTACAAGGTGGGAATTGTGTTCAGAACAATGCTGCCCCATGCAAATAAAGTGGAGGGGAGAATGTAAGGGAACTATGAGCAGCTGTCATAAAACCTTGCATAATAATCTAAGTCATGCTGGGCACTGACATGGGGTAGGAAGAGAATGAAGTTGTGCTCCTTCTTCCTAGATTGCTGCTGCAAATTAAGCAGTGGAAATATTGCCTCTCCTGTATGTGGTTAACAGAATAAAGTGCCAGGAGTAAGGAGCTGGTAAGACCTGGGTAGGGGATGCGTTTATGTAGACCATATAGTAATAGCAGATTTTAAGGCACTCTTGGTCCAGTGAAAGAGGCTACAGGAGTAAATGGTCATCATTTTGAGAGAAAATAGGAATTCATCCTCAAAAAGAAAAAAAAAAGATTGGTTACATATTCTGTATTTAAGATCACAGCAAACAAGTATGTGCTTCCCACTGCTAATGAGCTAGAACAGTTGTGAAATGAAGACATAGAGAATGGAGCTGGGAGACAACTGGGGTTTTACTGTGATTTACCCTACTAAGTACACTAGACATCAGTGTACGGGATATTAGCTTTTTAGTTAACTTTCTCACATGTGTGAAATAGAAACAAAGACACACACAGAGACACACACACAGACACACACACAGACAAAGAGAGAGAGACAGAGAGACAGAGAGAGATATAGACACAGACACAGGCAGAGACAGAGAGAGCCAGCAAGAGTACAGAGAGAGAACAGAGAAAGAGGGAACAAACAAGAGATAGTGAAAGAGAATGGAAAGAGAGAAAGAAAGAATGAAAGACAAAGGGAATGGGCAGGCCAGAAAGGTCAAGATGAAAGAGGAGAGAAAGAGAGAGAGAGAGAGAGAGAGAGAGAGAGAGAGAGAGAGAGAGAGAGAGAGAGAGAACACCAGTAAAGGTCAAAGGTCAATTTGAATGTCATTCCATTCTTGAGACAGTCTCTCACTGGGCTGGAACTAGCCAGTAAATCCTAAGTATCTGCCTGTCTCTAACCCTTCAGCACTGGGATTATGGTTTTTTTATGTGTATTCCAGAGATCACAGTCACCTAGATGCTGTGTTCCTAGTCATCATTAGTTACAAAGACAGACTGAAATAGAAACCTTCAGGCAATATCATTAGGACCCAATTTCTGATGATTCACCTATTTTAGAACTGAATAATAAACATATGATACTATGATTTATCTAAATGTGTATGTGTTTGTGCATGCATTTATACTTCTTGTTTTCTCGGTTCCAGGTTAACTGTTGACAGAAAAAGCAACACACAAGAATAGATAGGGTAACTTAGATTGTGATAAAATATGTTACCATCACAGAGGCTAACACTGTCAAATTATCATATCATGCCTATTCAATACCATTTCTCTAATGAAATATTTTCCCAAGAAGTTTGTCTTTCAAACCAATTAAACAGGATCTATTTTAATTGAATGTTCTCAAGTTTAAATTAGGCTCCTATGGGACTTCTTATGCTTGAGTATTTTCCCACAAGAAATCAATATTTCCCTAAAACCTGTGGGGATGTTCTATTCATTCCAATAGTGTCAATTAAAATGATAACACAATACCAAAAGCAAACCCAGCACAGAATATGTGGAAAATCAGAATATAAAGTTGACCACTGATTGTATAGATTTCAGATCCATCAGATATGGCATACTCATGAGTATCTCAGATCAATTTAATCTAATCTTAGCTTATTGATATGCAAAACCTTTGAGGATAGAGGTTGAACTGAAGGCTGAACGGAAACACAGAAGAGAAATTAAGAATACCAACATCTGAAAATCAGCTGTATGGAGAGAGAGCCTGTAAAAACAGGCATGGCCAACACACACACACACAGCAGACAAGACAACCATAATAGTAACTTCATTATTACTCAAAACAATCACACAAAACAGCTGGAGACAAATTCTTAGGAACATTTGAGTTTGTGAAGAATATGTTTCATAGACACCAGAGAGCAGATTCTACCAAGGATGAAGGTACAAAGCTGTTCTCAGACCTGTGTGTGCTGCTGTTCATCCCCTGACTTAGATTTGTTTGATTGGTTGTTTGGTTGTATTTTTTTTTTTTTCGAGACAGGGTTTCACTGTGTAGTCCTGAATGTCACTCTGTAGACTAAGCTGGCCTTGAACTCAGAAATCTACCTGCCTTTGCTTCCCAAGTGCTGGGATTAAAGGTGTGTGCCACCACTGCCTGTCCTGACTTAGATTTTGTATTCACTTAAACCCATATTAGTAGGACATCTCAAAAAAAAAAAACATGGATAATGGTCATTCTAACGATGACTACTTATAGGTCTTCTGACCTGTAATTCTCAACTTACCTGTGTAGCATTTCTCAGGTATTATCAGCCTGGCTAATAAGACATATTGTTATGATAAAACATTTACCCAAATCTAACTTAAAAATGAAACGTGTTCCATAGGGGTCCCGGACTTTGGTCCAATGGTTGGATGTACGTATTTGTATCTGTCTCTAATAGACCGATAGAGCCTATGAGAGGACAGCTGTGCTAGGCTCCTGTCTCCAAACACATCATAGCATCAGTAATAGCATCAGGCCTTGGTGCTTTCACCTTACAATTCTCAAGTTATATAGTCCATAATGAAAGGAAGTTAGGCGAGGAACTCAAGACATGAACCTGGAGGTACAAATTGATGTTGAGACCATGAGTCCATGGAGAAATGCTGCTTAATGGTTCATACCTCAAGGTTTGTTCAGCCTGCTTTTCTATAAAACACAGGTCCACCATTCAAAGTGTGGCACTGTCCACTGACACTGACATAGACCCTTGTATATTGGTCATTACTCAAGAAAATGCTCCCATAAATTGCTAACAGTCCAATCTGGTAGGATCATGTTCTAATGTGTGGTTACCACTTTCCATATATGTCTGGCTATTAACAATTATTGATGCATTTCCCATGACTTATGATATACTTTTAAGTTAGCTCTCTCCCCTGCTTCTAAGAACATCCAAAGACATATCTTCATCCTCTCCTTTTTCTAAGCTCCAGGCTCACAGTTTAACTAGTGGCTTCCAGTGAGCTTTCCCTAAGTGTATCTGTGCCAGCATTCTCAACCCTAAGTTCACCAGTCTTGGTCCCAACTTGCCTCCCTTCCGTATCCTTGCCATCTGCCCTCTTTATCATTGTATAGGCAGTTTGTCTCTCTTCAACACACTCCTTTGAAAGAAATGCTACAAATGCCATACCTTTTCAACTGTACAGTCTTGCTAATTACATTTTGAGAAAAAAATTACTATGGTGTCTAGGCTTTTGTCTTCTATTGTGACTTGCAAAATTCTTCCTGATATTAGTCCTGTTTTATTATTTCTTCCTGTTCATAGAGCCATATTAAAACTTCTTATCAGGTTGATACATGGGCAACAGCAAGTGAGAATGCGTGTCATAGCACATCTATTGTTTTCTCTACATGTCCATTTTATTCCCCTCTGATACTTAACATTGCAATGTCTCTGTTTCATTCCATCAGTAGACCATGAAGTCACAGAAGGATTCAGATTATTCTAATAACTACTTCTGTGATGAAGGTGCTCAGTAGCATTGGTTAGATAAGTATCACATTCTCACAAATGCAGTATTATATATAATCCAATAGCACCCTGCTCGCTTACACAGAGGCTGGGTCTTCACTGTAACAAGGGCCATGTTTGAGCAAACACTCACTGGGAAAGAAGCTCAGTGCTACTCACCTTGGTAGTTTCAGTTCAAATCTTAGCAGAGATATGTTTTCAGAGCCTTCCCATAAGGTTGTTCATTTTAAGTGTTGGAAGATTCTGAGGGACAAAGTAGAGGTGCAGGGTGAGAAGAAACAAAAATAAATGTTCCCATATTATGACAGAAAGACCAAGAGAAAGATAGGGCAAAACCTGGGTCCTCTTAAATAGGGCAGCAATAAGAAATTGTTCAACATGAAATGAGTTAAAGGTCTTCTGTTCTCTTTTCTCTTTCTACCTCTGACCCTCTGTCCCTTTCTGCTGAATGCCATTTACCAAGTATATTCAGAAGCCAGGGAGAAAAAGCATAAGTGACTTATTCTATTAAAGTCTGCTTTGCTGGATGATATGCATGGCAGCAAGGAAGATAATGACAGGGGTAGGGGAAAGGAAATGGAATAAATTTACAAATTTCTACTCCAAATGCCCTAAATTCGTTCAGTTTGTATCAGTGGAGATTAACTCCTAAAAGCTGTACCTTTCCTCTGTTTGACACAGAGGACTTTCTCCATTGTCATTCCACCACTGCCTACATTTAGAAAGTGACTTCATCTGCTAGAATCAGATTTGAGGCACTAAGCAAAGGAACCTTGGCCTGTTTGTTCAGCCTTGAACCTCTGTACTTAAAATATAAGTGGCACACAAAGAAAATAAATGCTTACCTGCTTTCCTGAGTGGATGAATATGTTGAGGGTAGTATTAAATGCTATTAAATCTAAATGTCCCATCCCAATACCTGCTATTAGCCATTTGCAAAAACCACAACCATGCCACCAAAATGTTGTACTTGAATTTTGATTCTCTTACAGAAGAAACTGAGATGACATGGTGAATGTATGGAAAAGACTCTTGGGAAATGCAGCTCATTTAGAAGCTCGCAGTAGTCTAATGTGATTTCCAGGCTGTGGAAACAAAGAAACAGCAACCCAAACAATCCAAAAGTATAAAGGCAATCTTGGATCTCCATAACTAGTCCATAGGTCTCTGTAGGGACTCCTATTTAGATTGTTCTTTCTTCTCCAGTTGGTGGCCTGCCGTTCTACTGTTTCTTGTGTGTTATCTGTGAGGTGCACTTCAGAAGGTGCTGCTTTGCATAGCAATAATACCAAGGTTAGCACGAGCCTCCTCTATCCTTGTCTCTGTATGTCACTGATAGATACTTCCAAAAGGGGATGTAGCTGAGTCGGTAGAGTGCTTTACGGCCATGCATGAAGTCCTGGGTTTGAACTAATATATCAGGCCTGAAATCTCAGCACTGAGGAGTTAGAGATGAAGAATCAGAGGTCAGGCTTAGAGGGATGGCTTGGTGGATAAAAGCTCTTGGTTCATAGCTTATGACAACCTGAGTTCAAATCTCCAAAAATCTATGCAAAGCTTAATGCAATAGTTTGTATCTATAAATATTGTGCTCCTTTAATGAAAGTGGAGACAGAGATAAGAGAATTTCCCAGTGTTGGTGGATCCATTGCATACTGTACAGAGGCAGAAAATAACAGAGACCTTCTCTCATATAAGGTAGAAAGTAGAAATGACACTATAGATAGTCCTCTAAAATTCAAATGAACCAGCATTTAGACACATAAGTACACATACACACACAGACACACACACAGGCAATGACACACACGCACACGCACAAACACACATACAGAGAGAGAGAGAGAGAGAGAGAGAGAGAGAGAGAGAGAGAGAGAGAGAGAGAGAGAGAGAGAGAGAGGAGAGAGAAAGAGGAGAGAATAATGTTTTTAAAGATGTTTGAGGCTATCCTCATCTATATAGTGAGTATGTGATCAGCCTGAGCTATGTGAGAGGGACTCTGTCTCAAAAAGGGATAGAGTAGAGCTGGTGTAAATAGGAATAAAGTACAAGCAAGCTATTTTGTTTCTCTTCAAAGTATGTGACATTAGACTGTCCAAGAGAAGCTGCAAAGAGCCACAGGTTTATTAATAAACACCAGAGTCTTGGGCAGAAAGAACAGAACAGATCCTCCCTGTGGCCTTGAATGTCCTTGTTCTGTCTTGTGAACAAAAATGGAAAACAGAAGAGTGTGATGAATAATAGCCTGATCTGTCAGACCCAGAGTGGAGTATTCTCTGATTCAACCCCCAGTGTAGATGAACAGAAATGAAGATGCCCATTAATTTTTAACCATGAGATGATCTTTGTGATTACACAGGCCTCAGTCAGCACACATGACTTCTACTAAGTTCAGAAAGCACAGATTCTAGATAGGGGAGGTCATCTTTGTCAATAAATGCCAAGGGTCATTTGTTGAAAACTTTACTCAATAAAATGATGACAATAATTAAATGCTAATGTGTGTATGTGTGTAGTGGCAAGCTGAATTCTATTGTTCTCTGTACCCTTACAGTGGGCTTCACTGTGATGTCTATGAAATATTCTGCTATAATGTATATGTGTCATGTATGTATAGTTTAAAAAAATAAGTCAGACATACATACAAACTTACCTTCAAAAGACCACATGGGTTTTAAAGGTGGTTCAGTGGATGAAGCATTTGCCATACAAATATGGGGACTTGAATTTAAATCACCAGCATCACATAAAGTACAGAGCACATGGCAAACTGTTTATAATCTCAGTGTTTGGGAACAAAGGGTAGAGGGTCTGGAGCCAAGCTGCATACCCAGACTATAGTTCTTGGCAAGCTAGAGAATCAGTGAGAGACTCTGTCTCAGTAAACAGAATTGAGAATAATTGAGCAAGATACTCAACAACAATTTAAGCTCTCAAAGTGCACCTGTGAACATGAGTCCACACAACATGCATGCCCACAAATGAATGCAATTATTCAAGCACAGATGTAGACATGAACACACATACTACATATAAGTGAAAAAAAAGAGCACTCACATCGACACCTTTCATGTGTTCCTGCTATCTGAGCAGTGCCATAGCTTGATGTTTTGTTTCCTTGTTTTATTTTGGGGGAGGTTTCTGGTTTACTCTTTAACTGTATCCTAAGTACATGAACAAGGGCCAAGTATGTGTATAGATTTATTTGGTTTGATTCATACAGATAGAATCACAATTTTTTTTTTCTTTACTACTTTTTCTAGTTCAGTGTTACTTATTTTGGAATTGTTCACATTGCCACCAATATTTTCTTTGCTTAGTTGGTGTCTCACTTCATATATTCTAGAGTAGTGATACATTCTACTGGGTACATGTTTTTTTTTTCTTGGATGTGGCAAATAAGATAACTAGGATACAACAACTGAATTGTGGAGAGCATTTATCATTTTTCGTAGATGATGGTCTAGTGTAAGAAGTGGTTATACAAATTAACTCTATAGCAAGTTGGTATGAGGGTTCTAGTATATCCATAGTCCTAACAAATGGCTGCACGTGGAATTGTCAGACTTTCTGAGTTTTGCCAGTGTCATGGTGGTATCTCTACCTGGTGTTGTTTCCTATTTTACCAGACACTGTATAATGCGTAATAATGATGTGGAGAAATGTTCATATCACATATACATGCAATGAAAGAACACTCACAGAAAGGATGTAGATATTGCTTACTGGATAAAATGTACAAGTGTAAGGGTCAGAGCTGATTCCAAAAGCCATAAATATACCAGGTGGGTATAGCATCCCACCTGTAAGTTCAGCTCTTAGAAGACAGAGACAGGGGATACCTAGAGCAAAAGCTCATACTGCAGAGAGACGCTGCATCAATAAATAAAGTAGAAAGAGAGTGAAAAATGCCAATTACAAATGTACACACACACATGTGCCTGTGTGTGTGTATCTGTGAATATATATATATATATATATATATATATATATATATATACATTCACACACATTAACCTGTGAATGAATACTACACACATGCACACACACATACACATGCACATGCATATGAACATGCACACATGCACACACTTAAAAAAAACTACAAATGTGAGAAATACAAATCCTTACATGGGTAATGATTTTCCTATTCAGAAATGAATCATATGATTTTTACCTACATTAATTATAATAAGAAATTAATACTAAATTATAATAATTATGATAATATACTATATGAACTTTTATTTTAAATATATGATTATTATTGGAATTTTTCATTTAAAAGTTTGGATCACACTGGTCTGTATGTAATAGGCAGCCTAATACAAGCTGTATCATCATGTGTAGAGAGCTCTATGTAAAGATGGACATGATAGTTGAAATGTATGCTTTCACAGAGATGCAGGGAAGATTAAACCAATAATATATTATGTTTGCCTTTCTTGGTCCACTTTCTTAGTTCCTGTGCACATGGGAGATGAGATAGGAATTAAAGAGAAAGTCTAAATATAAGTAATTTCCAGGTCAGTTCATATCACCCACTGCAGATACATAAGATATACAAGATTCCACTTCAAATATAAATGAACAGGATATTCTCTCGATTCCTCTCCTAACAGGTTTTGAACTAAACAGACCAGCATCAGGAAAATCCATAAATACACTAATAGAAATCTGGTAGCCACCACTCCCAGTGATATTGGAAGTGGTTGGATGTTGGGATTGTTTCTGGCAAAGGTTTGTGGTTTCCTCCTATATTGCCAATGGTGCCTCTTCTCCAGAATAGAAATGCGTTTCCCAGCTCTGATGTGACATTTCATTGTTCTTTTTCTTGTTCACTCCAAGGGAATGCATGCTCAGGGATTAGGACAAATGCTGTACAAACCCTTCAGATCCTCCTGTAGCCCAGCCACTAACCTATTGAAGTGGCATCATATGGGCTGATTAGTAGCTACTTTCCTGGTTATCCATGAGCTTGTCAAAACAGAAGCCTGTAGGATTCTTAGGGCACTGTGGATTTGAGTACATTCTGATGGGTCAGTGCTAATCCTCATACTGTGTGTGTGTGTGTGTGTGTGTGTGTGTGAGAGAGAGAGAGAGAGAGAGAGAGAGAGAGAGAGAGAGAGAGAGAGAGAGAGAGAGAGAGCAAGTGCAGTGAGATAGAGACATAGACAGACAGACAGACAGAGCTAATATGCTTGTGTTTATAGAAGCTTAGAGGCAGGGAAAGGCAAGTTACAAGGAGCTTTGTTCATGATACTCCCTCCTAGTTGGTTCTTTTTCTCACAAAGTCTTAAGCATGGGTTTTTGGTTGGTTGGTTGGTGGGGTTGGTTTTGCTTTCTTTGTTTTGTTTTGGACTTTTACTTCCTGGGCCTATATCTAGAACTTATCACATTATTTTGGGAATAGGCTATTTCCCCATCTTACTTTTTTGCAACATCAGCCTCCTGAGTGAATTGTAATAATTGGTAAGCTACTGGACATGGATGATATGGGAAAAAACAAAATTACCTAACCATGTGATAACAGAACGTTAGATGGCATAGTCTATTGGTCTAAAAGCTTCATTGCATTCAAATAGGGTCTCTCTCTTGAAGCTTACTGTTTCAGCTAGCCTGGATAAATAGAGAACTTTTTGGGTTCTGTATGTCTCTGCTACCTAATGTTGGTTGAGGTTATAGGTCTACCACACATAGCTACTGTTTAATGTGGGTGCTCAGGATTTGAACTCATGTCTCCTGGTTTTAAAAGCTACTGTTCTTTCATTTTTTATTAGATATTTTCTTTATTTACATTTAAATTGTTATCCCCTCTCCTGGTTTCCCCTCTGAAAACCCCTTATCCCTTCCCTACTTTCCCTGCTCACCAACCCACCCGCTACTATTCCTGGCCTTGGCATTCCCCTACACTGGTAAAAGCCACTGCTCTTACCCCCTGAGCATCTCTACAGGTTCCACCCAATATTCTGAATATAACAAACCCAATTAGGAAACATTTCTAAAATATATCTTTTATTTCTACACATGTAGAATCCACAATAAAATATCGGTAGATTCAAATGAATGAAGATTAAAGCTTGAATGCAGATGATGCAAATGATGACAAAAGAAATTCATGACATTGTTTGTTGTATTGCTTATTATTTCTGGTCACGAAAATCTATCATCGACAGCAGACTATTTTCTTATCTGTTGATGAAATAGTTGGTTTAGTGATATCAGTGTGTGCAACTCTATGGAATACAAATCATCTGAGACTTTCGTACATATCACTATATAAGTTTACTTTCACTCCATATACAACATTTGATTGACAAATCCCTTTCTGCGTTTTGTTTTTTATTTTTAGGACTTTTAATATAATCCATAAATGATAATTGTTTTCAGAAAGTTTGTCAACAAGAACAGTTCTAATACTATCTTCAAAGAAAGTGTGTGACAAGCATCCTCAAATTAATGATGAGGTTGGTCTCTGCTACTGAATCCTAGTTTATATGCAGTCAAATATAAAATTGACAATACAAACTTCTGATTAAGGATATGTGAAACAACACCTTCCCTCTGTTCTTTTATTTTAAATGAATTAGAAATTACTACATTCAGGATGTTCTCTAAGCAAATGAATGTCCTGCTAATTTATTTGTGTGAAAGCCTTTAACTGCATTCCAGAATCATGCATCTATCTTGAAGATTCTTCTAGCAGAACTACTGGCATCATTTTGTCTGGTTCCTTTCTTAGGTCTCTGTGAAATGTCTTCCATTTATAGATACCATCTGGCCTAATGAGATTCTAACAGCTTCTACATACACCCGGTCTTTCTGTGCATTTAAATATTTTTATTGGAGTCACTGTTGGATGTGAAATGTATAATAAAGGAGTATATGGGTGCATGTTAAATAAATTGGACCATTTTCTTTTTTATTTAATGAAACTAATTATGATTTTTGTTTGATTTACTGACTCTAAGTGTTGAAGTTGATCGCAGGCCAAAGTAGTTTGTCTTACTTAAATATCAAGTAATCCTAAACTAAAATTGCAGTGGTACAGCTGGGAATAATCTCAGAATACAGAATTGAGTATTTGATTAAATATATCTCCATTAGATCAGAGCAGGGGCTAAAGAAATGGCTCAGAGGTTCAGAGTACATATAGTATATATTGCTTTTGAAGAGGACCCATGTGATGACTCACAACCATCTATAATGCCAACAAGGAGACCAACTCACTCTTTGTCCATCAGACACACATTTACATTTATATGTGTTGACCTATACACATGTGAGAAAAACATACACATAAAATAAATGATTCTAATAGGAAATTTAACAAAAAATTGGGAGGAAATCTTCAACAGAATGTAAATATGTATCCTCAAATATCACTAATTTATCTCTCTATCTCTCTCCTTTCTCTTGGTCTGTCTTTCTCTGTATTTGTGTGTGTGTGTGAGAGAGAGAGGGAGAGAGAGAGAGAGAGAGAGAGGGGGGGGGGAGGGAGGGAGAGAAGAGAGGGAGAGAAGAGAGAAGAGAGGATGAGGGTTGAGAAATAATAAATAAATAAATATATATATATATATATATATATATATATATATTCCTTAACAATGTAAATATAATCTGGTCAACAATTGGTCATCCAGAAATATTGTAAATTATCAATGTATTTAACATCTTGATCATTTCTGGCTTTGCAATACTACACATTCTATTGTTTACTGTTATATGAGCTATAATTGCCTGCCATGTCCTTGTAACAGGACAGTACTATATAACATATATTGCTGGCCTGTGGGGAAAATAATCAAGAATTGAACTTTGAAGTAGATTTTCTGCTGAATTTTTTTGCTTTCTATCATCACAAAGGTGAATGGTATGAGGTGAAGGAACCACTGTAAACTCAATACAAAGAAAACTCCATGTGAGGCCATTTTGTGGAGCTTATCCTTCAATTAAAAAGTTATACAAATCAATCTTATAATCAGTAAGATCCTACGATATAGAATCATGTATATATGGTAAATCTTACATATGTTGCAGCTACAAAAGAAAATGATGACAAGTCTAAATTAAATCTTGATAGCCTTTGCCACATGTTATAGAATCTTGTAAACTGGGATAGATCTGCCCATTACAAAAGTAAACTGTGATTAAGAATGTGGTTGTGTAATGAGACAAAGTCACACCCCAGTTCTTCAAGTTATCAAGTACAGGGCATGTCTTAAACCCCAAAAGAGTAAAATCCAAGTGCAATACACATAATGAGATAGCATGTGTAAAGTGTCCCCAATGCAAAGGAAATATTAATATAATTAAATATAGCGAATATATTCTTAAAGACTATGTTTGAATATGTAGTTGTGTTCTCTTATATCTGAATTGTTCACATGAGAAAAGAAACGATCAATAGAGTAAGAGGAAATAATAACACTTGCTATTAATTAGCAATTGATAAATATCTTTCTGCTTGGTGACAATGCTTGGTGACAGGATTAAGACAATATGATACCAAGCAAAATTCCTGACATAAAGAGGTTCCAATCTAGTTATAATTTACAAACATACATTAACTGGAAAATAGTGCTTTTATTAGAAAGTAGTATATCACCCTATATGAACTATTCTTTTATGAACAGCTGGAATTATAAATATCATTACCATTTCCTTGTTTAAAAAATATTTGCAAGCTTCTACATTGAGTCAATTTTTTCTGATTTTACTCCTGCTTGTATTATGAAATATGAACACATTTACACAGTTCAAATTAACACTGTAGAGGTTTTATCAGAGGGCATCTGGTGACAGGGCCATTAAGGTGTACAGAAAAAAAAAAGGTAGATGGAAGGTTAGTCTGAATGGGCAATTTCCCATTTGTTGGACTGATCCTTGATTTTATCATCAAGCTCACGTTCAGAAAATCCCATTGTGAGGTATAATAGATGACACCTGATACTAAAAATCCACACACCAGCCTGAACAGTTCAGAAATTAATGCCTCCCATAACTCCAAGAGATTTGATAATGAAGGCAGCTCAATAGAGGTCAAGGAGAAATGGTATTATGTGTGCTCCCCCGTGAATCAATGTAATCCTATTGCTTTTCCCCAGATGTTCAGTCCTGGCATGAGCAGCTACAATGTGATCTCAGTGACTTTCAGAGGAATCCTGGGAAGTGATTATGTATGAACTGGAGACTTTGTAAAAACCTGTTTATTACTATAATGGGGATAGTTGACCCATCAGGTTCTTCTGTCTCTTGAGAATTAATGAAATAGTCTCAATATTCTCTGCCCTGTGATGCTTGGCTGTCTAGTGTATCCCTATGAGTCCTGATCATTTTAGAGATTTTATAACTCCATGATTATTACTTCAGGCTCTGTAACTTTCAGGTCTTCCAAATATGAATTGCATTCCCACCCTGTTAGCACTTACCTTACTCTTGACTGTCCTCACTAGATATACCATGCCATTATTTCTTCCACTCTTACTTCCTCCAGTTAGTCTGGAAAAACCATTTGAATGTTACAGGCTGTCTGCAAGGTTTAACATTGTGAAGGTTACAGTGAGGAGGTTCAAATGGAGACTTCCACGATGACAATGCAAAGATGTCACAATTATTTGGACATCCTTGTCCAATACATTCCCTTGGTCTCTGAACTTGGAATGTCAGGCTTGAAACAGGAGAGTATTACTGAAACCTATGCAGAAGCAGCAGAGATTTTATCCTAATTAAAGCAGCAGTAATTGCAATATCCATATGATGATGAGAAGGGTGGCATCCCCATTGTGTGCACTAGAGCTCTGGAAGTAATTGCTGTAGTCTGTGTCCTGAACTGGACCTTCCAGAAGATGGACTGTCTAATTATTTACAAACCTGCCAAGGTCTGTCTTGGAACTTGTGCCTAGTGGGAGCTCTGTCATGTTGTTTGAATGATGAAATGAGATAACTTGTGCCCATAACCATTAGGGGTGACAATGGTTATTTAAAAATCCTTTTCAGAGTTAAATTGCAAGTGGGTTCAAAAGCATTTTGGTTTCTACTATTTCCAGTCATGAGATAGGAGGCACTGCTATAGGAAGGGGGATGTTCTAATTCTCTAATAGCCTCCTCAACAAAAACCACTCAGGGATTATTTTCCTTACCCTTATCTGCATTTGCTTCTCTCCTTTTACTTAGCAAGTTTCTCCTATGTAGCTCTGTTGGTCTCTTCATAATTTCCTCTGAACTGTGTTTCTGAACTGGGGCTGATCCCAGACAGAGGGAGAAGAGCCAGACTCAGAAACTGTTGTTCTCACAGTCTATCTCCCACTCACATGTTTGTGGAAATCATTGTGAAATGATGATATAAGTCTCTTTTGTTGCCAGGTCCTGATCTCTCATCCATTTCACATATGATCTCTAAAGTATCTTTTCTTTTTGAGAAATTTCCTGACTTTTTTTTTATCTAGGCCTTTCTTGTCATTTTTTTTTTCTCATCAATCTATGGAGCTTCAAACGGGTTAACAGGTAAAATAAAGAAAATACCTTGCTAATATTTGACATTCAGCTTTAAAAAGCAAGCAATTAAATATAATACTTCAATTTTAGAAGTCTTTAAATTGAGTGTACTAAAACCATTTATTGTCTATCTGAATATCAAATTTAACAGCATGCCTTATATTTTAATAGAAGATTGGGATATAATTCACAGACTTTCCAAAGCCTCTCTTTACAATGTGTAATTTACCATTTCTTAAAGGGTTTAAAGATCTGGGCACCTATTGTCATAGAAGTTTCAGACCATTTTAGTTAATTCAATGAAAAACTAGGTGTTCTTTAGGTATTGCCCCTGCTCCCGATCACCATTTCTACCAGTTCCAGGACTAGAAAACATTATTTCTATGTAGTTTTGATCTGCTTTAGCTCTAGACCTTTCAGAAATAGAGTAATGATAAAAACACATATGTTCATGGCTTTTTTTTCTCTTAGCAATTTGATTCTGAGTTTTATTTGTGTTTTACCGTGCACAATGATTGTATTTTGCTATATTTTTGCATGGCCTTGAAATAATATGTTTTATTTATTGTTTCATCACTTGATAGACATTTGGGGTAACTTCATGGTTTGACTGTTGAGGCTAATGCAGCTATGAAGATTCTTGCTTAGGTTTTTAATTGATCATGCTCTCATTTTTCATGAACATATATCAAAGACTGGAGTTGCTAGATAACAACTTCAAGTTAAGCACTTAAAGGGACTGCCTGTGATGGATATCACTGGTGCTGTTGGTATTTGATGCTAATTCTGCTTCCCCAAGAGGGGCTGCCTGGGACAAGGAGTGAATCATGTACTCTGGTCTTCATGTGACCCTTCTAATGAATAAAGATTAGGCATTAGCAAGCTTTGTGTTTATTGTGCTGAAAAGCAACCACAGGGCAGCAATAGCATTGACTCAACAGCAGAGATCACTATATGCTCTTGTATAAGACACAGATTGAATTCTGACCTCCCTTATGACAGCTCACAACTTTCTCTAGCTCCAATTCCAGGGCATTCAATGTTTGTCTCTGGCCTAGGTGAGCAGTATACCTGTGTGGTGCATAGACATACATGTAGGCAAAAGACTAACACACATAATCTAAAAATAAACTTTAGAGAAGAAGTGCAGCTACAATGGAAAGACAGAGAATGTACATTAAAATATACAGTTGAGTGGTGGGAACTGAGAGGGGTGAAAAATTGGGAAGCAAGTGTTCCCTAGGAGATCATTTAAAAAGTTCTAGGATATGGCTTATATGCTATTTACTAACCTGGATGATGAATTAGTCTGATCTCTTTTATAATTATATATAGATAGGTATAGGCATAGCTATAGATATAGTGAATGCATAGAAGGTTAAAAAATAAAACAAATATCAGACCTCCTGTAAATAAAAGAGACAAGTTATTTTCAGCTATAGGGGAATCCAAAGTTTTCCTGTCTGTCTAGGAGCCTAGAGAGGATAAACCTGCCAAGAAAAACATTGCTCTGCTCCTATGTGGTGGTGGCCATGTCTGGGAAAGATAAAATCTCACTCTACCTGACACTGATAAACTATATTTGCTGTAAATTCTCTCCATTTCCACCTCTCTCCTCCTCCTTTGTTTACATGATGACAGGTTTGAAGGTCCCTGTGAGTGCCATGTATGTATTCTTATCACAGTGTTTGTCTCCTAGACATTACTGGTATGGACTCAATGGTTAGTTACTTATGGACAGATGGAGCATCTTATATATTGTCAGAGGTTTTACAGCTTTCTCTGTCTCTTTCTAGCACATTTTCCCTCAGCCACAGCAACACTAATATCCCACTTATTGGAGAATAAAACCTGATGAGTAATGCAGTAACAGGTTTAAATGAACTGTAGCTATGGTCAAATGAGACTTTTATTACAACCTACTGAATCAGCTCATAGTTAATGAATGCATATTCAAACTATGTGCCATTTCAAATTACGTTTAGCAGGAAAAAGTTGTAGGAGGGTGACCAAGTACACACAGATATTCTAACTTGTGGGGAAATACACATATTCCATTGGGTACAGATGGTGAACATAGAGTAAAAGTTTGGATAGGGTATGATGTAATTATCATATATATATATTTAAATCTCTCATTTCTAAGTGTGATATTCAAATAGAGTCCAAGAGGGAACTTAGGTCATGGATGCTGTCCCAGGATAGGTTACACCATTTCTGAAGTACTGAAGACATTATCTCCAGATTGTAGATGTTGCTAGGTTCTATTTCTCAAGGTCTTTTGGAGCGGCAGGAAGATGACCTTCGATGTTGAGCTCACAGACTTATTAGGCACAATCACTAGTAAAAGGTAGTTGCTTTCTTTGTTGCCTTGGAGATAAGTATTCTATAAAGGGTTTTTCAGTGATTTCCTGATTACTTGCAGTCTTAAAACTAAAAGCTGAGTCAAATATATTTTCATTTTTTCATCATTTCTGAGCTTTGAAATTGCTACTTAGTTTAGAAAAGATTGCCTGTTTGCAGAGATGTCAAGAAAATATTGTCAGTTTCAGAAAAGATATTGCACACAGAGGCTATCTGTCCCTTTTGTGGTGTACTTTGTACACAAAGTCCTTTGTTTGGGTTTGCCATTTTTTCTATTAATGAAATATTGTTAATAATCATGACATTGAGATACTCAGAAATGGTTTTGACTTCCATTCTTTCAGCTGCTAAGCCTTAGGTATGAATGAGAGATGAGTTGTGTTGGGGAACCCATTTTCTTGTTTACACAAACTTAGATCTCATTCATCTCTGCCATCATTATTCCTCTTAATGCAACATTGCTCATTCTCTCTGTAGGGTGCCATGCTTGCCAGCTTAACAAAGTCTTCACAGACACTGGTGACTTGGCATAGCTAACTTTTGATTTTAGTTATCAGTAGGAAAAGCACTTCACTAAACACAGTGGCTCCCAGGGACCCACTGGTATATCAACTTTTGGCAAGACTGGTGAAGGAAGATACTAAGCCACACGGAGTGCAGGTTGGAGTAAAACATAAAGGATATTCGTTGGAAGGTTGGAAAACCTGATAGATCCTTAAGAACTCAGTCTTCCAGTGGTAGAATGGAGAGAGGTTAGTTAGTATAAATCCCCTTGCTACAGTGGTCACTGATTAATGTAGGGTATAAATCTACCACTGTTTAAGTTATTACTTAATAAAGCACAATTGTTTTATATGTTTTACATAAATCTCATCCACAATAATAGCCAAATAACCGACAATGAATGTGTAGTTTTCCCTACTGCTAAGAAAGTTAATGAAAAATATTTACCTTGTACACAATATCTATTTATGTTTACCAACCTCCATGAAAACTCTAATTGCGCAGTTGCTTACACGAAATCTAGAAGACTCAACTCTGTGGAGGAAAAGGGTCTCTTTGGGAAGGTGTTAATCATCAGAGAAAACGTGCTTGGAGATGAGGACTTAGCACATCCCTTTAGGGTAGTTCTTGGCAGAAAAGTTGTTACCTACATGAACAGCTCATGTTCAATGAAACACACTGTTAAAGTACAGAAGTGAGGAACCACAGTAACAATGGCTTTTAAAAATGCTAAGCAAACAACAATACTAGTTTTCTTATGTTTTGTTTTGTTGTTGTTATTCTCATTGTTTAGAAATATTTTATTTCATAAATCCATTGTTTTTAATAGCTGAGTAGTACTCCATTGTGTAAATGTACCACATTTTCTGTATCCATTCTTCTGTTGAGGGACATCTGGGTTCTTCCCAACTTCTGGCTATTATAAATAAGGCTGCTATGAACATAATGGTGCATGTGTTCTTATTATCAGTTGGAACTTCTTCTGGGAGAGGTATTGCTTAAGGTAACCCAATCACAAAAGTAGTAATTAGATATGCACTCACTGATAAGTGGATATTAGCCCAGAAACATAGAACACCCAAGATACAACTTGTGAAACACAAGAAAATCAAGAAGAGGGAAGACCAATGGGTGGATACTTCATTCCTCCTTAGAATAGGGAACAAAATACCCATGAAAGGAGTTACAGAGACAAAGTTTGGAGCAAGACAAAAGGATGGACTATCCAGAGACTACCCCACCCGAAAATCCATCCCATAATCAGCCACCAAACCCAGACACTATTGCATATGCCAGCAAGATTTTGCTGAAGGGACCTTGTTATATCTGTCTTGTATGTGGCTATGCCAGTGCATGGCAAATACAGAAGTGGATGCTCACAGTCATCTATAAGATGGAACACAGGGCCCCCAATGGAGAAGCTAGCGAAAGCACCCAAGGAGCTGAAGGGGTCTGTAACCCTATAGGTGGAACAACAATATGAACTAACCAGTACCCCCAGAGCTCGTATCTCTAGGTGTATATGTAGCAGAAGATGGCCTAGTCGGCCATCACTGGGAAGAGAGGCCCCTTGGTATTGCAAAGTTTATATGCCCCAGTACAGGGGAATGCCGAGGCCAAGAAGCGGGAGTGGGTAGGTAGGGGAGCAGGGCACGGGGAGAGTATAGGGAACTTTCTGGATAGCATTTGAAATGTTTATAAAGAAAATATCTAATAAAATTATATATATATACATATATATATATACACACAAAAAATATTTTATTTCAAGTTTCTTTTTTTAATTTATTTAGTTTTATACTTTAATCCTTTTTTTACAGTCCAGACATCATCCCCCTCCAGGTCTAACCCCTCCCCCCGACACCCCCCCCCCCCCCCCCGGCATTCCCCATCCCGAAACTCCTCCCCCAACCCCAGCTCCAAGAAGATTTCCCCACCCCCACTCCCACCCCAGCAGATCTCTCCAAGCCTTGGGGCCTCAAATTTCTCACAGGTTAGTTAGGTCCATCTTCTCTCATTGAGGCCAGACCAGGCAGTCATCAGCTGTAGATGTGGTAAGGGCCTCATATTAACTGGTGAATGCTGCCTGGTTGGTGGCCCAGTGTCTAAAAGATCTCTCCCGGGGTCCAGTTCAGTTAAGACTGCTGGTCTTCCTATGGGGCCACCCTGCTCCTGAGCTTCTTCCAGTTTTTCCCCAATATGACCACAGAGGTCCCTGCTTCTGTCCATTGGTTGGGTGCTAGTATGTGTAGCTGGCTCTTTCAGCTGCTTGTTGGGCCTCTCAGAGGGCAGGTATGCTAGGGACTGGTCTGCAAGTACACCCTAATGTCAGAAACTGTGTCAGGGCCCCCGGCCTCCCCTTGAGCTAGATTCTAATTTGAGCCTGTCACTGGACCTCTTTTCTCTCATGCTTGCTGGCTCCATTTTTGGCCCTGTACTTCCTTCATATAGGAAATATTCTGGGTCAGAGCTTTTAAATGTGAGATGGCAATCCCACCCCTCCACTCAATGTCCTGGTGGTGGACTCTAAAATTTTCCTCTCCCCACTGTTGGGAATTTCATCCAAGGGACCTCCCTTTGAGTCCTGAGAGTCTATCACCTCCCAGGTCTCTATACATTATACATGGCCCCCCTACTGCCTACCTCCCAAGTTTGCCTGTTTTCATTCTTTCTGCTGGCCCTCGGGGCTTCTCTCCTGTCCACTCCAAATACCTGATCATACAACTCTAGTTTTGTGTCAAAGTTTTCCTGTACTTTTAAAGAGATGCCTATTAAGGCAAATTTTATTATTTCCAAATCATAGAATCAAACCAAATATTTGGGAAGTACAATCTAATGTAGCCAAACATCTCAGAGTAACTTCATACTATAAGAAATTTCAGTTACCAACATTTAACATGGAATATTTCTCTTTTACTTCTTTCTCACTTTCTCTGGTTTAACAAGGAATCATCAGCCCCTGACCATTCTTGATTTTTCACTCTGCCAGTTTAACACACAGACATGTTTTGAGGTAGTCCCATGTCATAAAAAACAATGTTTTTAATAAGTGATGAAAACTGGGGAACAGATATATTTGAAACAGACTGTAGCATGTAAATTATTCATAAACAAGTCCAAATACCTTTATCAATCAATCAACAGAGCAAGAACCTTTGTTGTCAGGGTTGAGAGGTGTTTGGTAAAAATGACTTTAAGGACTAATCCCATCATGAGGCATACTTTAGTCTGATAGCTTCTAGTTTGCTATGCACCATCCATCTTTAAGCACTTTATAAAATGTTAAGTGTTTCATTTGTTTCTTCCATTAGCTGTTGTACTATATTCCCAGACCAGAAATACTAAGTTTCTAAAAAAAATGGCATTGGTCTGAAGCCACATTTATGTTTGTGCTAACATCCTGGAGACATACAGGACTGAGGGGCCAGTGCTGCCCCCTGATCCCAAGTTGGCATCTACTGTCCAGGTTGTCCCAAGGGCCTTATCTGGTTCAATGACAAGAATCATGCTTACTGTCTGAGTTACGAAGAGAAACCATCTGGAGATCCATGGTCTGTGTTCCTGTTGATTGTGAGGAGCAAGAAGGCTACTTTTGCGGTGATATTGATGATCACAAATGCATGGTTGAGAAGGAGGGACATGAAAGCCTTCTGTGACAATCCCTTCCCTATCTTTAACCCCCTCCTCCAGAAACTTACAACCTACATAGGAAACCACAAAAGTGAACTCTTAAGAAGTGTTATGAGGATGCTTCAGTGTGGATCTCCACATTTGATAGCCTCTGGCAGAGGTGAAGGTGTAGAAGGTCTCTTTTATTTAAGGGACAGGCCACTGAAAGTTTGGCCATACTCTGGTAAATATATGGATTACGAAAATTGGACTTCTTTTAATTCTTATTTTTATTCATACTTTTTTGGAGGAGAGAGGTCACAAAGGTTGGTGGGGGTTGACACAAAAAGACTGGGAAGTATATATGATCAGAATGCATGATGTGAAATTCATAGAGAATTAATAAAATGTTATGTTTTTCAAAATGGCATTGTAAAAACCAGGAAAGGTACAAAGATTATCCTGTCGACAAGCAGAGGTCCTTGAAGTAGAAGCCACATGAAGGGATGACAGTATAAGAAAGGGTCTCAATGAAATAGCAATGGGAATCTGAAGGGAAAAGAGAATTCAATTAATGAACTTAGGTGTTGCACTTACAATCGATTGACTTAAGATAAGAGAACACTGACATCAAGTTGATATTAACTGGATCACATCAAATCACATATGAGAATAACATCAAATTGGGATTCCCACAGTATTTTTAAGATATTTTAAGGAATGCGAAAAATATAACTTGGATGTTAAAAGTGCTCGGTAAAAAGAAAGAACAAGGATATATTGTAAATTGAAGAAAAATATATATCTGTGAATATAATTGGACTAAACCCTCTTCAAGATTCAATATGAAGATGAAAATACTATTCAGAATAGATTAAAATTAACATCACCATATTTACCAAATGTGTTTTCTCAGTTAAAGCTAAGGTCTATGAAGAAAAGTCAAAGTATCAACAATTTGAAAATGTATGCATAAAATGCAAATCTATACATATAATTTCATGTAATTTAAAAAGTACACTTTTAAAAATATATATTGATTTATTAATGAATAGCATGATAGCAGAGAGAGATCTGTCTGAACAAAGGCATTGATAAATATATAAACATGTAGTACAGCTAGTGTTAATTCATATTGTATTATTTTAGATACTTAAATGGTAATTATTATGCTTTATAGATTATTTTAATATGTTATGTTAAGGGATATATCACTTTTGTACTCTTGAAAGATTTTTACTCTTAAAATAATATTGGGGTATGTATTTCCATCTCTACCAACATGATAAACTAACCTATTATTCACTATTACAAGGCCATGTAATTTCATTCTTTTCTGCATGCTATTTCAGTCTCTAAAGTAAATAAATTTATATATATAAGTTAATCATGTTTGTCAGTCATTTGTATTTATAATAAAAAAGTGTTCTATGTACAGTCATACACACATACACACATAGGAAGCATATATTGCTCTCACAAAAGATAATACTACTTTAAATTTATCAATTTATATGAATTATCAATATAAAGTTTGTATAATTTACATTTTTACTCCCACTTTTAATCTTATTCAAGGAGAAGATTTATAAGATTAATATGAAACTTAAATTATTCTATTTTATTGTCAACGTTTACTGTGTGACCTACTCTCTTTTACTAAAACTATAGAAAATAAGTAAATAACAAACAATAACAAAAGTCTCAACCCCCACAGACTTCTTTTTTTTTTTTTTTTTTTTTTTTGAGACAGGGTTTCTCTGTATAGACCTGGCTATCCTGGAACTCACTTTGTTGACCAGGCTGGCCTCAAACTCAGAAATCTACCTGCCTCTGCCTCCCAAGTGCTCAGATTAAAGGCATGTACCACCATCACCTGGCTAGGTTTTCTTATAATTTGATTCCCAACAACTTGTTTGTAAGTATATTAGATACAATGAAGCATGCTGACAGACACTATAGAAATAAATATTCAATGTAATTTTATATTTTGAGAAGTATGGGATTAGGGTTTCAGGCTTTGTAATTAATTAGTGACCTGTCTGTATTAATGTCACAGCAAAGAAAGAACTAGAATCCATTCTCAAATTTCATGGGAAAAATTGATATTTCAAAAATATGATTTGGCATAGAGCAATTTATATTGCAAAATTAATATATTGCTTTCTTCACCTATTTTGTACATTCTCCTTTGAAGAGTGTGCCCTACCTACTGCAACCCATTATTTCAAATACAATTCTCAAGCAATTCAAAATGTAAATCTTTTTAAAGTAATCTGTTTATAAAATATTAGTCATAAGAGCTATATAGACTTGGTGTATTAGCATGTAAAATTTGAACCTTGGAATAACTAGAAATGTAGTTTCCTTGAATGCTTCCTTGTGAATGTTGATCCTAGGCTTACCCTGTTCTATCTACTCAGTATGGTTTGCCCAGGGTATCCCATGAGCTTGTTTTGAGAAGCAATCAATCACAATCTAACAACTGAGTAGCCTTCCATGTTCTTCTCAAAGCAGACATATCACTCAGAAAGAATTTGTAATACCATTTTCATGAAGTCTTGATCTATCCAGGATTTGATGGATTTAAGAAGAAAAACAGAATAACTTGTTGCCTACTTCAGGGTAGAAAATAGACTGTGGGGAAAGTACCAGAGATGTGAGAAATTGAAGTCAGGAGGTGGCTTATTCAGTACCTGGGAGATGGGAGCAGGGCAGTGAAGAAATTGTCTTCTATAAGCAAGGCTGGCCTAGACTGGTACTGTCTTTTTTTATGAGCAATATATTTGTTCTGAAACCTGTCCATGCACCAAACAGCAACTTTTCCTTTTTCTTTATACATCAAGAAAACATATTTGGGCTACTAATCAACAGATGTCTGTAGCTTCTTAGAATGGTAAGGTGAGTTCTTTCTTCTTTGGACTCAGGTTATGTTACAGGTTGTTAGAATGGGCTGCTATACTTGCTAGCCTGATTTATGCTCTTATTAGCGGTAGCAAACATGGGCTTAATTCCCTACCTTCAAAAGTCATACTGAAATCACTTACTACATTATGGTAGCTGAGGGATTGAAATCTAAAGACTGATATTCTACAAGTCATAGATGACTCCACAGGCATTTGAACTTGTTGGCTGATAAATCAGATGTTCCAGTCACAGAACACTTTTTGTGGCTTAGAGATACTTGTCATGAAATAATGTGAAATTGATGTTTTCTGAATTTATTGTAATAAATTATTAGTTGTATTCACTAATAACTCACTGGTTGTGAGTTATCCAAGAATTTCAAGATAATGTTAACAACAACAACAAAGAGTGGTTGTCATGAAGAAGCATGCACTTTAAATTTGGAGTCAATAAACTTAGACAAAAATTTAAAAAAAAGAGAAAAAAGAGAGAAAAGAAAGAAAGAAAGAAAGAAAGAAAGAGAAAAAGAAAGAAAGAAAGAAAGAAAGAAAGAAAGAAAGAAAGAAAGAAAGAAAGAAAGAAGAAAGAAAGAGAAGAAGGAAGGAAAGAAAGAGTATCTAAAAACTATTTAGCAATGTTAACAAGGAAATCTATAAACCTCAAGTTCCTTGACTTCAACATGCATAGAAGCCTCATGGGTTATGTAAAAATTAATTAAGGGCCATGAAGTATCTGGAAGTAGTTCATAGTCTACATTCGTAATTAAAATTAAGATCTCATTATTCATTTGGAAATAGTTGCCATTATAGTTGTTGGAAATAAAAACGGAACTTCAGGAAAGGAGCTGAGACACAATTACCCTTCAGAATGAGCTTCCTTAGAAGGCAGCCCTGCAGGTAAAGACAAGGACTCCAGATCCAAAGAAGAGTGTTGCAGAAAATATGAAAAATCAATTCAGCACATTCCTACGCTTGAGCCTCTGCTCCAGTGACCTGGCCAGCCATGCACTAATGGGCAATAGCCAACCTGTTATTATCTCATGGAGATTCTTTGGCCTGGAGCTCCCGAAACTTCTCCACCCAGCTCGCTAAGTTCCCACTGGCAGGTTGTTTCCACGCTAACCTCATGCTTAAACCCCACCCGTGGCCTTCATGGTGCACCTCAGGCAAACCCATGATTTACCGATGTACATTACTCTCTCGAACTCAGACAAGCCACTGTGTGAAGGAAAATACAACACAAACTTAGTTCAGAATGCAAGGATAACTCAATTGCTGGGAGGAATAACTAAAATCTTAAAATCCTCTGGTGGTAAATCCTGATGGATCCATCATTGAAACCAGGAGACACTCATTATCCTGTCTAAAAGGACCTAGCTCTCTCCTACTTCCTCTCATCTCCTCTCCAACCCGGAAGTCCTACCTACTTGCCTAGTGATTGGCTCCTTTATTGATTATGGGATTGGTTCACAAGAAGTCACCTGAGTATGACTCACATCTTTTCCAAAGGCCCACCCAGAAAAGCAGAATTAGCATCTACATACAAACAGCACCACACCCATCCACAACAAAAGACCTTGATTAGAAGAGAGAGACTCTCCAAACAGGGGAGCTTTAGGACAGATAGGCACCATGTTCAGCATGACAGCATGTGAAAGAAGACCTTTCTAATCTCCTCAACAAAGAAGGTTTCTGATTCATAGTTTTTCAGGGGGAAGGTGAAAGGAAGTTGTCTACCATGTGACTGAGTCTAGCCTAGCATATGTACCAAGGGGCATGGATGTAGGGAGTACATAGGATCACAGACTTTTCTTGATGATGGAAACAGAAAGTCTGGGCTTGGTTTTCCTCCTAAAACCTGCATGTTGTAGGAACAGACTTTAGAAAGCCTCTGGCCTAATTTCTTCCTGGCTATAGTATCTGGTGTTAGTGTCTTTGTCTTAAAGAAAAGAGATTTATTTCTGGATGTAGTGTTTTAGATTTTCAGAAGACTAAACTCTCATAGATGCTAATGGACTCTGACTGTACATATGATATTTTGTCATCTGACTTGACTTCCTGGTTTGATAAGTCATAGGGCATAAATAAATGGGAGAATGTTTCCCAATTCAAACCCAGTTAGTAATGGATACTATATCATTTGATCCTTGGACAGAAGAGGTAAAATTCTGCCATTTCTTCCTTGGGTAGGGTTGTCTCTTAGTTGACAAAGTTGTAATATGACAATGTAATCCATATTCAGGAAGTTACTAAGGCAGAGAAAATACGATTTGTACTTAAAATGTGTTTGGTAATAAAGAAAGTAAATACTCCAAGAACTTTATGTGCACGCTAGGAAACAGTCAGTTTGTTGAAACATTCACTGAGCCATTTTACCCAGTGAATGAAGAAAACAGCCTTGTTAGAAAGCACACATTGTTTTGTTTTGTTTTTTTCTTTTTGTCATTATTTTTGGTTTTTGTTTGTTTCTCTCTTTCATCTGTAAATGCAAACCGTGTTTTATTCTAGAGAAGTCCAGGATACTGGGGTCTCCCATTACCAAGACAGAGAGACCACCAAGAGAGCGTGTAGGCCTGATTTAAAGCACATTAGGGAAATCTAGGGTAGGTGACCTCTATGTTAATCTGTTGGGTCCATCTCTATGGACATTCCATTACTGGAGTGTGGGACTTGGATACTTGCTGGGGAGATCTGGGAACTGTTACTTAGGAAGTAGCTAAGGAAATCTAGAAACCACTGCCCACTCATTGCCCTTGCTTCAGGCCAGGTGGCTTGGACATACCTTTACCCTGGCATGAAGGCTGAATCCTGGAGCTTTTTTATACTAGTAATTGACTTGCCTGGGCTTGCCTGAACTTGCCCAGTTTTTAGGCCTAGTCTTATTAACAAGCAAGCAGGATCAGGAGTGCTGGAGTCAGTTTTAGTATACTGACAGGATGTGGGGTGACCTTCTGTCATTCTTGTGGCAGTTCATCTGGAAGTCTCCTCCACTGCAACCTCACCTGCTGGATTGTCTCTCTTCTGGCAGATTTCTAGCTCTCTTCTTAACATGGGAGTGGTATATCTATGCCCTGAATCTATACACCTTAAGAGCCATAGGCATCGCCAGGATCATGAAGTGAGGACCTCTCCATTGAGGTTCCAGAGTCTTCTGGTTATATCTCTTAATCTAGAGTTTGTCACCTGGATCAAAGCAATGGGGGTTAGAATTGGAGCAGACTCATAAACATAGTACATGGCAGGCCAGAGTTGCTTCTGGATACTATGGAGGGTTTCCAAGGATTTAAAAATATATATATATATATATATATATATATATATATATATATATATATATATTGGTCATTTTCAACTAAGATATCAGACTGGAGGTTAGGCAGCATGGGAGGGGGCCTCAAATACAGAATCTCAAAAGGAGGAGATCTAAAGTATAAGTACTGGTGTGTTCCTAGTCCTAATAAGGCATAAGGTAGGAGAGATGCCCAGGCACCACCAGTTTCAGGAGTAAATTTGGTCAAGACCTCCTTCAGGGTCACCTAAAACTGAAGGGATTGCTTTGAGGGGCAAGGTACAAAATATTTAGCTTGGAATACTTGGTTGATCAGAGAATCTCAGAACATGCCACCTGCCAGGCTGTGAACTCCTCAGGCTCCAATAAAGGAACTATTCCAGGAACCAGAATCAGTGGTCAACTGTCAGGGTCTAATTAGGAAATAGATTACACACAAATAAAATCAGGAATATATGGATATAAGTATTTGCTAGTTTTTATAGATAATTTTTTAGCATGGGTAAAAGCCTACCCTACAAAGAAGGAGACTGCTAATATAGTGGCAAAGAAGCCTCGGGAAAACATCATAGCCCGGTATGGTTTGCCTACTCTGCCTGGGTCTGACAGTGGACCAGCATTCATCTCTCAGATAACACAATCTCTAGCACGAGTTCTGGGGACAAATTGGAATTTCCATACATACTCCAGAGTTCAAATCACACATTATTGAGTGATCAAATATTTATGTAATGACTAAGTAATTCTCCATAAAATATCTCTTCAATACAGGAGTAAGTGACTAACTTTGCTGAATGAAATCTTGGTAGACCTGACTTTAGTCAAGCACTCAAAATAAGCATTATCAAAACTAGAAAAAATAAAATATACAAACATCATTCAGTGTCTAATTTACTAAAGACATTGGAATGGAAGGCAGGTGTGAAGACACAGTAGACACACCTAGACTGAGAGATAAGCCTGAATTGTGTTGAATGATCGATTTTCAAGATATTGGAGTCATAAAAGTAAAGGAAGACCAAAAGACATTTTTAGAGACAGGAAACTAACTCGACTTGGCAACTTAATGTGATGTGTAATCTCGATTTACATGCTTTCTTATAAGGATAACTAGTGACGAAAATCGGATGGGCTCTCAGAGTTACTTAGAAAGTATTAGTCACTGTTCTCATTTCTGTGACAGAGTAGTTAGCAAAACAAAATAAAGAAATAAATACAAAGTAAAAGTAAACGGGGGAATCTTTTTTCTTTTCTTTAGTTTTTTTTATTTGTTTTTGGTTTGGTTTTGTTTTTTACTCACTATACAAGGAAGACCATTTCTTCCTATAAGTCACAGTGCTGAGAATCTGCATTTAAAGCACCTCGTTCCTTTCTATCTTCAGTCAGGGAAACAGAATTCACTTGCTGCTCAGCTTGCTTACTCCTTTCATTCAGGTCAGGAATTCAGCCCATGGAATGGCACCACTCACATTCATAGTAGGTCTTTGCTCTACTGTTAAGCCTTTATTGAAACAACCTTATTGACACAGCCAATGGTATGTTTTTCCAAAGGATGTTTAATCCCATAAAACTGAATGAAGACTGAGTGTCTTTATTTATAAAAAGAGGTAATGTATCAATTGCTGTATCCTTATTTTGATACTATTCTGTCTGAGTAATGCAATAAAAAACTTTCATAAGATGGTAGTGAATAATGCCAGCATATAATTTTCAAATGTTCCTGAAAAGGTAGTTAGTAGTACTTTTCTCAATGTGAACGTTATTTTAGGCTTTCTTCAAATGTAAAAGAAAAATTAAAAGGCACTCACCTAGCTCCCCTCTCTGTACCTTCCGATCCATGGTACCATCAAGCTGTCTCTATGAAGAAGCTCAGCCTACAGCCTTTTCATGATAAGGAAGATAGGACCAGCTCTGTGTATCAGAGCTCTGTTAGGTCCTCCTGCAGTCCATTGGTCTTTCTGAAAAATTATGAGCACTCCATTTGTCTTAGTGGGGATAAATATCAGTCAAGATGTAAGATTTTTTTTTGATCCATGTTGTAGTGCTAAGATTATAAGAGCCAAAGGCATCTGAAAAATTGTCCAAAGAGTTCATAAATTTCACAAGAAAGAAAGCTATGTTACTCCCCTATTCTGTTCCTTCTCCCTTACAGCATTTTAACAATTGTAAAACCAAGTTTTCTAATCATGAAAATTGGTACAAATATTTGAACCAAAATAGTCATTAAGTTGGTTAAAGAATACAGGAGGCAATGGGTTTAAATTATTTTCCAGGTCTAGAATCTTGCTTGAGAGCAAAACACTAGTTTACCATGTATGAGGCTCTGAGGTCAATCCTTGGCACCACCGGGTAGATCTTCTGTGCCTCTCAAACTATTATATGGCATACATGATCCTATATTTTTACTAAGATATGGGTTGTCTTTATGATTAGAATATGAATTTGAGCAGTATAATAAGTCATTCCTCATGGGTGGCTTACTGGCTTACTCCATAACCAACCCTTTTGCTTTTTTCCTTATTGAAGTGTGAGACTGCTCCCTTATTCTCCTTTGATTGGAGATTGATTTCAGTCTTTCTTGATCCCTGATCTGTGCCCATGGCCTTACACCCAGGTAGTGAGTTTATACTGAGATGGTGCTCTCAACCCTATCACTTGCTCTGATCAGGGGATACTCCCAATACCCCAACATAAGCCTAAAATTATTCTGTCTTCTCACTGCAATGGATGGCCCAGGTCAGCCCAGTTCTAGGATGAAGCAGAGGGGATTGAGAAAAACAAAACACAACAAACTAAACAAATAAGCAATAACAACAAATTAAAAAAAAAAAAAAACAACTTTCTTATCATGGATGTTCCAATACCTGACCCAGAGTGTAACCTCAAGCATAGAGGTGACCCCTGGGAATGGAAGTGAACCCAGCAAGAAGAAAGACTGATTAATTTCATGAGCAATTATTGTTCAAATTACTGTATAACACATGATTTTTACTAAAGAATCCACTTACACTGTGAAGTAGTGGGAACATTTCCACAATTTTAAAATAACACTGGTGTTTACAAGATAACACTTCCATCTGTCACTTCCAGGTCCAACATTCATTTAGATTCCCCTATTCACATACCAGCCCCACACTACTTTATCAGAAAGAATAGACTTAGGAAATAAAGTAGAAACTACTCACAAAATTGATTGTCTTCACTTAAACTCCCCACTCTTCTTCACACACCTCCTGAATTGAGTACAGAAATACAGACTTAAACACAGGCCACAGGCTGCTGTTTGTGTCTGAAAACATTTTCAGCCCCCTCAGAAGTGTTCTCTGACTAGATGATGTAAGATGACTTTCATTTGTATACTATGAGTAATTGTAATGTTGTTTTTGCCTTTAAAAGCATGCATTTCTTAAACACCTGAAATTACATCAAATTGTGATTTTTTTTAAAATCTCCCTTCTATATTTGTGAGGTAATCTTGCCAAAAACACCTCTTCATCCATTTCTGTGGATGCTTTGGGTAGTGCTATCTTCCTGGCAGCAAAATAGATGTGTTTTTCTTGAGCATAACACATAATATTAACTTTTAAACCATCTCCTCAGTAATGGATTTTGAATGGCCATGTTGCAAGGGGAATCAACAATGCTGTAGTCCTTCTTGTTTTAAGAGAACAGAAATTGGAGCCAATATGCAAGTCAGGTTCCAGTTTCTGACAATGGCATTTTGAGTGAACTAGATTTCATACTCAACTACTTCTGATTAATAGTCATGGCATTAAAGAGTAAAAGCTTGCATTGCAAATAACACGATCATTTGAGTGTTTGTGAGTGTGTGTGTGTGTGAATGTGTGTGTGAGTGTGTGTGTGATTGTGTGTGTGTGTGTGAGTGTGTGTGAGTGTGTGTGTGTGAGTGTGTGTGTGTGTGTGAGTGTGTGTGTGTGTGTGTGTGTGTGTGTGTGTGTAGGCACAGGTCTACACTGAGTATCTTTTGCTATATCTCTCTATCTTATGCTTTTGAAACATGGTCTCTCACTGAATCTAATGCTCTCTTACTGGCCAGATTGATTGGCCAGCGAGTCCCAAGCATCCTCTGCCTTGCTATACCATCCCTAGGTTACAGATACACATTGCTATGTCTAAGCTACTTTCCACTCTGTCAAGATAATTTTTTTAATTGAATCTTATAGTAATTATGTATTAACATAAAACCAACAAACTAGAAGTTCTAAGAACAGTGTCTTTGCTTGTCAGCCACCCACAAACTGTAGAGCTCTTCCATGTTATTTTACTTCCTTGATGATATATGGCTTGCACTTTATGTATTGTTAAAGAAAACCTGTGTGACACATATTGAGAGGAAAAATCTGTAGACAATAGTATTTACATTCTCATCTTGTGATGGCATAGACCAGGATTCCTAATTATCCTTGTCTAAAGTTATGAAGATATGTTTGGAAGTGAATCTTTACCACATGAAAGCATTCGCCGGTCCACTAAGTATTGTATAATTAGCTTCCACGCAATCATCCATTTCCACTTAACTTTACCACTCATCCATCATGTCTGTGTAAATCATCTCTAATTGATTTCCAAATGTCACATCTGGCAATACACTATAAATACAAAGCTAATCAATCACAAAGCAGAACTGCAAATCTCTCCTCGTTGTATGCAGTAGTTCATGCATCCTTGATAGCAATGTTGAAAAATTATTTACAGAGGGATGTTGTCAATAGTGAATTTGAAAACAGGAGAACAAGAGAGTGAAATAAAAACAAAAGAGAGGGAAGGGATAGAGAAGGAGACAATGTGAAGACTGATAGAACACAAAACTCTCAACAATTTAGCAAAGTTCTGCGATATTGTAATACAAAATGATTTTTGTTTCTTTTCTAAACTGGCATATTTACAATTAAACTGACAAGGGAAGTATTAAATTATATATATATATATATATAATATGTATATAATATATATATATATAGTTTTTATGATGTATATAAAGAGAGTATGCAAACATTTCAGCAAGTGATACACAGTTTGCTATGATTATCTAAAATATTTTTCCTAATCTTTATCAAGCATGAAAGAAAAGAGTGTATTTTTATATTCAGTCATATTTTCTTTGTTTGTTCTTTTTTGCTTTTATAGTGAAATTATGCTCTTTGATTGTATTTAATTTGTGACCTAATCTGGTTTCCATTCAGATAGAAGACTTGTAGATAGTCTGCATACAAATTACATTCAATATATGCATGTATAGTGGTGTGTATCTACAGATTTACATGTGCATATGTTTCCAAATAAAACACAAGATTTTCTGGAGTTTTCCTACACAGGTTAAGTGCAGCCCATCCTTCCTCAGAATTGGTGATTCTATACCATTATGGGTGAGTACAGAGAGATACATAGCTATATTTGCTGTCCAGAGGCACTTGGGGTTTCTAGATCATATATTATATTTTAGTCATTATGTATCACATATCACATAATGTGTATTACATTTCATATATTTTACATTTTTTATTTTATATCTCATATAAAATAAACATGTAGAAATATAGAAAGAATAGCAGAATCTCAGAAGTAATAGAGTTGTCCTCTGAATAAATATTTAGTGATAAAGAGTCAATGGCTAAGTTGTTTTACTAAATGGAAGGACCTATTGAAAGTAACTTGGCTATGAAATGAACATAGACAGCAAGAGATATAAGAGAATAATTTAATAACAATGAGAAAAAAGTGATCCATTCAATAGTTCTCTCATTTAGGAGAGCCATCCTTTTTAAAATATGAAATATATAGTTTATATATATATATATATATATATATATATATATATATATAACCACTCTTATTTATACATATTTATTTATACATATTTTCTACAATGTATATATTAATGATAGAGCACCTATGCCAAGTCAAATCTACTGAGTACACAGTTCTTATTTTTCTTTAATGGGTACAAATACCTATATCAATATTGAGATATAAAGAAATAAAGTTGAAAAGATTTACAGATTTTTAATCACATTAGAGCAATTACTGTTTGCTATTGCAGTCAATGTTAGTGTGTCACAAGGTCTACTTTAAAGGTTCTTTTTCTATGTTAGTTCTGAAGTAAGCAATGAAATAGATCACAAAACAATGAAATAGATCACAAAACTTTTGCCCTCTCACACTGATATTTATTGTTCTGAATAATTATGCCCTTGCTACATATTGCTTTGATGAAAGCAACAGTAGTAACACAAATAAGACTCAAATGATAAACATATAGGTGGCTCTAGACCTTGCACAGCAGAAGGCAGGCCAAAAGCAGGTATGCAGAAGACCAGAAAACAGTTTGATCAAATAGATTTCAAGCCTGCTCAAGAAGCAGAGCCATATTCATGTGTAGTACAATCAGAGATATAGCCAAGCGGACCATGCAAATGTATCCTGTATCCATACAGATAGGAGGAAGGAAATAAGATGGATCTTTGAGGCTAAAATCCAGGAAATGGCAGATGGCAACCATCAGGGTGCACAGTCAGGACCCTTGAAACCATGATGGGACAGAGTTGGCAAGGGTCAAGCAAAGTCCTATTACTGTGGTTCTTGGCAATCACAGTGGAACAAATGATGGCTCTGAGCCCAACCATCCTGGTCTAAAGTCTTTATTATGGCATTTACTAATCATGTGGCTGGAATAAGATACCTTACTTCAGCCTCTATGAAATAGAACCAATGTCACGTCTTTACTTTCTTGCATATGGATGCAAGAAAATATATGCAAAGCATGCAATATAGAAATGTATGTCTGAATTACAATGTATGTCTTAATCTACTTTAAATCCTTCTTGCCCTTACTTCAGAGCAAAAAATAGAGTTGATTTTGACACACAGAGGGAGAAATACCACATGATTTCAAGTAATCTGGAGCTTAGACTAGAGAGGTGAGAAATCTGGAGGCTGGGAAGCCAGTCTCAACAGTTAGTCTGCACTGGCAGAGTGATTTTTCTACAGAGAAAGATTTTTAATTGAATTCCCTTTGCACCTGTTCCTCCACCCAGGCTCCTGTTATATGGAACTCTAAAATAGCTATTATCACCATTTGTTACAAAACTGATACAGAATAATGGAGCATGTCTCTGGAGAAATTATACAACAAATTCTCTAATTTTTCAGAATTATTCAGAGTCCAGAAGGGGATTCCATATGCTTCCCTGTTTTCTGGAGAATGCTGGAAATTAGGTTTCTGGGTTGAGCATACACTTGTAGATATCAGAGGGGTTGAGAATGGTCAACCATGTGATATTTGGTTTGTTATTTCCTCCAACAATGAGGAAACAACATTTTCTAATGTATACCTACAATCGGTATAGTGCTTGCATATCAAAATACATTTTCTTTCCTCCTCCCTTCGACATTTCATTGCGTGGGTTGGAAGAGATTGCCAGGGGAGATGGGTATTGTATATACAAGAGGACATAGGATGCTTTTGCTAGCAGCAACAGAACATGGTTTGCCATAGCTAAGGAGATTTCCAAAGAGCTGAACCAGAATATGATATGTACTTAAACAACTGGTGGACAGGAAGTTTCTTTTAATTCACTTCTTGATGAGAAGAACTCTCATGGTGCTATAAATACAAAGTTATGAAAATAGTCTATGTGCCTTCAAAAATTTGGAGAAGCAATAGAGAAGTGGCTAATTGGCATTGATAATATGTAATATTTGCTGTTTTCCTGTATAACCCACTGTGCATACCTTATAAAAAGTAAATTTCAAAATAGCTGAGGCTTCCTATGAGAAGACATAGGAAGTAGGAGTAGGCATAATAAAGCCTCCATCATGCTGAGGACTGTTCAGTAACTTTATGTTTCTTTTACCTTTGGGTGTGGTCCCTAACTGAAATGTGAATGTTCTTTCCTATTTCTCCTTATACTGGTTTCTCTCCGTTAGATTTAGCTAGGAAAATAAGATATATACTAGTCTCCACCAAACTGCCTTACCTGTAGTGCTAGATACTCCTTTGGAATGTCCTATTCATTATCTTGGTTATGCATATAATAAACATGGAAATGTGGTAGTCACAAAGCAAAGCACACCCATTAAGAGTTCCACTCATGTTATGTCTACAGACATGCTGTCTCCATTAGCTAGAGACTGGAGGAGTAAATTTGAATATACTATCTGGAGATAACATTTGAGTATGTTAACATTATTTGTTTCAGAAATCTGAATCCTAGCCACATCTACTTTTCTCACATATTCCAGAAATAGAGAATTCTCTTCCTCTGCTAGAAGCTTATTAATATTTGGAAATTATGTTTCTAACCATGTCTAGGACACGCTGTAGCCTTTGCTTCCCTTTAAATCTTGCATTTTTGAGAAGCATTTAATGTTGCTCTTGAAAATAGCAAAGTATAATTTTTTAAATGATTTACTAAATACCCCATTATATAACTGCCTCAGACAACAGAAATTCAAATGATCAAATATAAAACATATATATATATATATATATATATATATATATATATATAGGATGCAAGCAAAGAGTCCCATGAGGTTAAAATGCAGAACTGAGAACTGTCAGGTATGTATGTGTGTGTGTGTGCATATATATATATATATATATATATATATATATATATATATATATATATATATATGGAGAGAGAGAGAGAGAGAGAGAGAGAGAGAGAGAGAGAGAGAGAGAGTATATAAAGACAGATGTCTTAGAATGTTTACTAGAGAGAAAAGGCTAAAAATACCATTTTAGGTAAAGAAACATGAATCTTGCAAAAGTAAATCTGCATTCTCAAGTACCATTTTTAACATTAGCTACATGCATTTTGTATTTTTAAAAAAGCATCTATGGATAAGAAGTAATTTACAAAAGCTTTCTCCAGTTCTCTCTTAACAGCAGAACTGAAAGTCTGTAAATACTCCCAGGGAATACCTATGGCTATTAGCATAAATGCTAAGTTAGAAGAAGGTACCCTAGTAGTAATAGGGCCTTTTGTTGACTGTAAATTCTTTTTTGTGATTTTTTTTAGGGAGTTGTTTTATATGAGACTAGATAGTAATAGTAAATACAACAAGATTTTTTTCTTGCTTTTATTAAAGAATTGTGCAATTCCTATTAGGAAGTATGGCCTTGTTGAAGTAGATATGCTCTTATTGGAGTAGGTGTGACCTTTGGAGTAAGTGTGTTACTGTGGAGGAGGTTTTTGGGGGTTATGTATGCTTAAGTTATACCTGGTAAAAAAGACAGTTTCCTTCTGCCTGGGGATTAAGATGTAGAACTCTAGCATCCTCCAGCACAATCTAGGTCTTCAGGCTGCTATGCTTTCTGCCATAACGATAATGGACTAAACCTTTGAAGTTGTCAGCCAACTCTGGTTAAATGTTTTCCTTTATAAGATTTGCCATGATCATGGAATCTCTTCACTACATTGAAACCATAACTAAGATATCTCCAAACTCCAAAGGATAATCCAAATATCCAGAAACAAGTTCAAACAGAACTATGTGAGGGTTTCTGGGACTGAGCTAAAGGCCAGAATTCCACAGGAATTTGTGAAGTCAATTGTAACAAAGGGATTTGTTTGCCTGACCTCCTGCAAAATGGACAGAAGGCTCTCCAATTAACATATATGCGTGATACTTATAATTTCAAGGTCCGTGATAGCCCCCACACTCTCAGCCCCATTCACAAATTCAAAGCCCTCATACCACTCTCCTGGCTCTTCCCTCACCACAGCTACTCACCCTTCCTTTAACCCTGCTCCTGCTCCTGCTCCTGCTCCTGCTCCTGCTCCTGCTCCTGCTCCTGCTCCTGCTCCTGCTCCTGCTCCTGCTCCTGCTCCTGCTCCTGCTCCTGCTCCTGCTCCTGCTCCTGCTCCTGCTCCTGCTCCTGCTCCTGCTCCTGCTCCTGCTCCTGCTCCTGCTCCTGCTCCTGCTCCTGCTTCTGCTTCTGCTCCTCACTATGCTCTTTTCATCTCCTGTTCCCTGCTGTTCTCCCCTCTTCCAGAGAGGGTGATCAGTATGCTGGCCACATTCTGTCTACTTTCTCCCCTGGACTCTTCCAAATGCCTCTGCCTCTTCTCCTTTCATATCTAAACAACAACAACAACAACAAAAAAGAAAAAACACCTTTCCATAGCATGACATAACAAAGAATTGTTAAAATTATTAAAAGCCATAATAAAAGTGAAAACCTAAAAAAAAATCTTTCAAGGCAAATAACTACATAGCCTCTTTCCCAGTACCCAAAGTCTCTTTCCTGTGAGCTTTATCCCAATTAAGTACCTCTCTCCTGGTACAAACTCCAGTAAGTTTGTACTTTATGTAATATTTTCCTATACATCAACCAATACATACCTGTGATAAGCTTCTGTTTGGAAACTAAGCATAGAACCATATTAACATTAATGAGGTAGAGTGGGATAGACTTTGATAAAATCCATGTGGCTATCACCTCTCTCTCTTACACATTTTTTCCTCAAAATGTCTTACTATTCTGTACTGACTGTTCTTGGTATGATTATGAGAAATGTTGTAATGCCTGTAATATGATGAGATTAAGCAAAGTGAAGTGTGTTATATCACCAAACTATTCCTTAAGTGAAAATAGGCACTTATGTGGCAGCACACTGACTATCAAGTGGGTAGTACAGAGAACCCAGCTAAGCTGAGTGATCTCATAATTTCTATTTTGAGCAGGATGGATCTGTATGGTATGAGATTTCACTATATTAAACAAACAGGATGTCAGACAAATTAAGATCTATGAATTATTATCAAACTTCCATTTAGTAATTCTGAACAGTGTTTGACAATGAATAACTGAAACCGTGAGAAAAAAGGCACAGGTAAACAGAAACAGCACAAACAGGAGTGTTGATCCCAATGATTAAAACTGATGCTGTGATCACTGAGAGAAGTGGGATATTTATTAAGTATATAATCTATTTCTAGGTACTACAGATGCAAAGCCAGGAAGTGAATCTGATTCTAACTAGAGACAAAGGACCATATATATGATCATACATTTGTGTCTGCATGTACATATAGTATTTATGTGTTTTAGTGTGTGACTTTGAGAAAAGAAAAAAAAAACGTTCAGTTTTGCAGCATAAGATAGCACACAACAAATGTAGCAAATCTAAAGATTTAATGCAATATATCAAAATGTAGTTTAATATAGGTGTGCATAGGTTTGTGTTATAGTTTACTTTTTGAGTTAATAGGCTTAATTATGTTTTCAATATCTATCTTTATTTCCATCTTTTTTTAAAAAATGTGGAACTACAGGATAAGTACTAAAACACCTTTTTCTAGGACCAGTTTATTTTTGCCTACTAAGATGGGCATTGTTTATAGAACACATGTAGCTAACTTGGATTATTTGTGTGTGTTTCCATAAATGCCCTGTTCTTTTCAGTTCCTTCATGCTTCTCCTTTGTTTCTATGATGATGGAGTTTTTATAAAATAAAAGCTTTCTGAAGATAACACTTCAGTGATGGATTTTGCATTTGTCTATGATTTACATACTTTTTATGAGTTAAGGAGAAAAAAATAAACTTAGTATGTAAGATATTTGAAACAGAGGGCACCAATAACAGAACATGGAAAATCTATGAAATGTCTGTTGTTATATGCTGGATAGGATGATCAGAATACCTCAGAGAGTGACTCATAGAACTCTGGATGGAAGGAAGTTAATTAAAATACAGTTTCTCATTAGGTACTTGAAATAACAAAAGATTGTTTTTCACAATTACTTACTTCTAATATTCAGATATGTCATCCCTTCATCTGTCTCACCTCCAATATGTAAATTTATACACCTGCAATAAATATATTGTTTGTTTATCTACAAGATTTAATTAGCGGATCTTTAAAAAGTATCAACTCATGAGAGTTACAATATTTCAATTTAATACAAATATACAGATTTAATTGCCTTACATAGCAACATAGACTACATTTCAAAATCTTCAGGATCAGAGGTCAACTGTTAATTGTGGATACATTTTACAGGGTGATGAATATGTGTGTTTACAATAAGGCATATACCAAGTGTCAGTACAGCCTACTTGAGAATTTCGACATTATGTATTCATTTATTTCATATGTAGGTAGACTGCTTGTATGCCAGAGTGAGTACATGGAAGTCAGAGGTCAAGTTTTGAGGGTTCATACTCTCCTTTAAGTATGTTCCAAGGACCTAACTCAGATGATCAAGTTTGGGGACAGCAAGTGCCATTACCAACTGATCCATCTTGGTGAGCTTGGAATTTAATTTTTCAACCAATATTAATTAAAATAAAAAAGTAAATGAGAAATAGATGGTGACACATGCGTGTAATCCTGGCATTTGCTTGGAAGAGGCAAAGGTCACCCTCTGTGGGAGATCAACCTGGACTGTATGGCAAAACCAGGTCAGCCATAGCAAGATCTGTCCCCCCAAAATAGCTATGTTCTTTTTCTGGGCAATTTATAAGATTTTCAACATTTTCTTCTCTGACTTTGGCTTTCAACTTTCACAAAATGTGGCTGTAGATAGGAAGCAGTGATGACCCTACCACCTGAAGGCTAGGCAGCACTGGAATTTTTTCTAACAGGTACATTAATTAGTCTTTCTCTTTTAAACTCGGTTTCCCATGGTATCTCAAGACATAGACAATTTCTTTGCTATAATATAACATGAATGGCATCTAATCCTATATCCAAAAGAGACATGAATGGCATCAACATCCAGTAAGTACAGGCACATTGCTTCTCCTTCCTTCATGCCCCCTTATTCTTTTTCTTAAATAACCTATTGGATTCATCAAGTGCTCATGAATGTGGGACCATGCACTGGGAGATGAGCAACCTCCTAATGGCCACACTCCCGAGCAAAATTGTTTTTCCTCCTCCAGCATATATTAACTGCCAATAATGCGTTAGATTTGAATGAGTCCTGGGGAGCCCTTCCCACATTCGTGCTGGAATTTTGACTGGCTATATTTTGTGGAGGTAATCCCAGCAGCTAGCAGTTCACAAGTGCCATGGTCTTTTCATGTCAAGAAGAGGGCAATTTATAGTACTTCTTCTCGTCCTGTAGTTCTTCTATATTTTTCTGTCCCACTTTCTACACTTCCAGTGTCTTTGGTGACAGGAATTCAGGTAAATGTCTCATTTAGAAGTATGCACTCACAGTCACTTATCTTAGCACACTGACCAGTAAGGAGTCTCTCTGCATTAACTGTTACCCACTGTATAATGGAGTTTTTCTGACAAAGGCTGAGAACAGCACAAATCTATGCCTATATACACACATTATTAGAAGGTAATTGATAACATGACAATTTAGGAAAATGATGCTAGATTATCACCTAAATCCTATAACCTTCATTGCCATAAATTTAGATGACTTAAATCTACCCAGTAAGCAGTTATGGATCCCTCTAACAGTTGGGCCACTATTGAATTAGGGGAATTGTAACATGCTTGATACAGAGCTGGATAAACCTTTTCTCTTCTACCTGCCTGCATAGCACTTTCGTAACCATGAGAGCTACTCATAAGGGAGGAAGTTTATTGGTGAGTTTGGGATTGATTTGTTTGTATCCTACAATTACAGTGTGCTATGTCTAAGACAATACACTTCTTCCATTTAGTAACTTCATCTAACCACAACCCAAACTTTTCTATGCTTAAAAATGAAGAAGTAGATGGACAGATAGATCAATGAATACAAGCACTGTTGCTCTTCCAGAGACTCAGCTTCAATTCCTAGTACCCACATGGTGACTCATAGCTATCTATAACTCCAGAGTGTGGTTGCCAAGTGCCATTTTCTGGCCTCTTAGAGCATGAAGATTGCACGTGGTATATATGCACATATTCAAGCAAAAATCCATATATATAAAAATAATAGAATACTATTTTTTTAAAGAAGGTAAATTCTACCTGGATCTTCCTCATCTCCGCATGGGACTCCATTTATTCTGCCTACTATGTTTCCTCTACTAATATTTCTTTTAAAAATAAATTATAAATTTTTGATTAATCTCTTATAATTCTTCAATCTTTGTCCTTGACATTTTTATCCAAAGCACTACAGAAGGTCAATAACTTCAACTACCCTGTCTTTGTCTTCATTTGGCCTCTCCTTTCTTTGGCACATTTGACAGCATTCTGCTATTTCAAACATTTACTGGGTTTTAGTTTTATCTGATTTTTCTATATTCCTATTTGTCACATTGTCTCACAATCAGATTTTTAATGTGTTTTTCCATTTGTTCTTACTTGGAAGCATTTCGGAACTGTGGCGGTTGGAATATGCTTGGCCCAGGGAGGGGCATTATTAGGAGATATAGCCTTGTTGGAGGAAGTGTATCACTTTGGGTGTGGGCTTTGAGACCCTCTCTATAGACATATGGGAGCCAGTCTTATTCCAGCTTCTCCAAGCTGCCTTTGGAACAAGAGGTAGAACTCTCAGCTCCTCCAGAGCCAACCCTGACAAGACACTTACAGGCTTCCTGCCATAATGACAATGGACTGAATCATTGAACATGTAAGCAAGTTCCAATTAAATGGTGTCCTTTATAACATCAATGTTGTCTCTTCAGAGCAATGAAAACCTAACTAAGAGAGGGATTTTTCTGGTTTTTGTTTGGTTGGTTTTGGTTTTGGTTTGCCATTCTTCCCTAAACATTTCCAAGAACTCAAGTTAAAAATTTTAAAGACGCTGATGATACTTTTGTGAGAATTCTCTAGTGCAACTTAAACTATTTTGGGTACACTTTCTGTCTGAAACAATAAAATACAAACCTGAATCTATCTACTGATTGAAAGAACCAATAAACACAGTGTCAGGCCATAACCAGCTGAGGGAGATGCTAGATACAATGTCAACAGGCAATAGAGATCACCCTTTAGTGTGCATGCTGGCTTTATTCCTCTCTTCTGCTTCCTTTGGTGAGACTGCTTTTCTTGTTACAGTTTACATTTATTATACATCAGTGGTGTAGATATTGAAGACCAAGAGAGGGCAGTAGTCAGTCTTTCAACAGAAGTTACTCTGCTAAGCCTTTAACATATGAACTCATGTAGCATTCCCAATAACTCCATTTTATAGAAGGGCTTGAATACTTAATGTGACAAAACTACCTTCCCTGATGTCAAACATCTTGTAGGTTGCAGTGCTGACTTTGAATCTGAGAATTCTGGCTCTAGAATACTAGAGGTCAGCAGATGATGAGATGAGACAGCAATTGTTGTATTACAATCAGATAGAAACTCAAAGAAATATTGGAATCCACAGAAGTCTCAGACAGGGAGGTCCTAATACCTGCTGAGACAGGCACTCAGAGGTGATCTGATTGGGCTGGAACTTTAAAAGATTCAGTGTTCTCATTAAAGGATTAGAAACCATATCGCCAAAGGAAACAAAAATGTGTGAATCACATAGTAATGAAGGGATAAGTCAAATCTTTAGCTAAGAAAACGAAGTTTGAGTCACTTATACTGGAGTATGAGTTTGTGTTCATGTCTCTATGAGATCACTCAGTGTAATGCACAGATACTAGATGCCTTTTATGCCATCTCAGCTAAAGTACTTGCCTCCCCAATTTTACCAGCTTCCTTCTTAATGTCTATTATGAAGCAGTGGGATGTGAAAAAAAATGATGTGAAAAAAAATGCTTAAAAAACCTCTCAGTTTAAATAGTCTATCATTAAGCCTTGCATGGTGGCATAAACTTTAAATCTAAGCAGAGGCAGAGGTAGGGAGGTCTCTATGAAACCTACTCCAATAAGGACGTCTAGGACATTCAGAGTTATACAGTGTGGCTATGCCTCAAAACAAAACAACAAAGAAGTATCTCATCTTAAAATTGTGAACCGAGACTGAGAACACCAGGAGATGAGTGGAAATGATTTAAACCTGATTCTGTGACTGTTGTTCAAATTCTCCTTCTCATATCATTTAAAAATAGTGTTGCTGAGCACAGGGGTCATCTCTGGCAGGTATTGTCTTCCAAACAAATTTCTGAAATAGTTATCATGGTCACCACTCCAGACAAAGGCCAATACTCGTGCATTGACCGCACAGCACAGAGTCTAGCAGTGTGGCAGGATAGAATAAATAGGCCTCATAGAAGTATACCTGTGAATGTATGAAATATTTTTAGATAAATATAGATGTGGCTATTTCACTTGAACTCTGCTAACACACTTGTTTGCAGTATCAAGCCTGGGTTGCTTGCTTGACAGATCTATTCTAGCCTGGCTTGTCTTCTGCTATTGGCCTTTTTTTCTTCAATCTACTGTTCCTTTTAAAATATACTTTGGAAAATGTCCATTATTTGTCATTATTTATTTTCTATGTGTTCTTCTTAAAAATAATAGACGGCACTTAAAAATGTAACTATGTTTCAGAAATATCAGATCTAATTACTCTATAATAATCATCCTTAAAACAACCTGGCTATACTTTCATCCATGTTTGTGCATGTATGCAATTTTCTTATGTGATTATATGATTCAATGACACTGTGATTAGAGTAATATATATTATTTTTGTTTTACATATATTTTTCCAACTTATTTTCTCCTTTCATTTACATGTTTTTTCTCTATTTCCACCAAGGTGAGCCAATGTAAGTTATCAAGTGAGACTCTGTCTCAAATAGAATAAAGTAAGGGGTTGTAGAGCTGTTTGAAGGTACTTGTCATTCTTCCAGAAGACCTAAGTATGGTCCCTAATGCCCACATTAGGTGACTGCCCACCAACTCTAAGTCCAGGAGGATCATAAAATTCTGTCCTCTACCAGCACTTATTGCTCCCCCCCACACACACACACAAACACACACACACACACTCACACACATGCACATGAACACACACACAATGTTAAAAAGCGAAACTTTTAAAAGACAAAACCAAGTTACCCAAGTTATTTCATATTAGTGATAGTCCTCTGGAGGGTGTAAATTCAAGACTAAACTTGAATCTTTAAATTCCAACCATGGTATTTTTAGTTTTGCATAAGTCAAATAAACCAATACTAACCTTTCACCATATTCTTCATCTGCTTCACATCCATCTGTGCTACTGGAATTACAGGAATTCATGACCTGACTGATGTTGTTGCTGGAGAACAAACTTTCTCGGCAATAGAAGCAAGGAGTCTTAACCTATGAGCCATCTCTCCAGCCCCATCCATGTAAAACATATGTAACTACCATATTTGGAATAATTGAGAAGGATTCGAGATAGGAGAGATGCATCTCATGGTAAATTTAGTGGATTTAAATAGGAGGGTAATGCTGGAAGAGATGACTGAAACTAGGACCATTTTAATGACAAGCTAAACATCTAGAACAATGGAAATGCCAGGAATCGATGACGGTGGACCTAGCTAAGACCTTTAGTAATGGGGTTAATGGAACTGGAACCAATTACCCCCTGTATCCATGCAAGTCTTTCCAGTGGAGAGATTCAGGCACCAATCCAGCCACAAAATCTTCAACCTAAATATGTGTCCTATTTGCAAGATCTTCTCTGAGGTAGTGGAGGTCCAGAACTTGTGGGACCCAACCAAGAAAAAAAAAAGAAAGAAAAGAAAAGGAAACTTCAGACCAATCTCGCTTATGAAAGTCAATGCAAAACTACTCAATAAAATTCTTGCAAACTGAATCCAAGAACACACCAAAGCCATCATTCACCACAATCTAGTAAGGCTTCATCCCAGGGATGCAAGGTTGGTTTAATATACAAAACTCCATTAATGTAATCCACTATATAAACAAAATCAAAGAAAAGAATCACATGATTGACGCCTTAGATGCAGAAAAAGCATTTGACAAAATACAACAATGCTTCATGTTAACAGTGTTGGAGAGATCAGGAATTCAAGGCCCATACCTAAGCATAATAAAAGCAATTTACTACAAACCAACATTGACTTAAGATGCTATCTTTTTCCTCTGTATGTTTTTGAATTCTTTCTTAGAGACCAAATGTCTGTAGGTGGGTGGGTTTACTTCTATGTCTTAGATTCTATTTTATTGATCAACCTGTCCGTCTCTGTACCAATACCATGCAGTTTTGTTTTTTGTTTTTTGTTTTTTTTTTAATATTTTATTTATTTACATTTCAAAAGTTATCCTTTTTCCTGGTTTCCCCTCCAGAAACCCCCTATTCACTCCCCTCTCTACCTGCTTCTATGAGGGTGATTCTCCCACTCACTTACCCACTCCCACCTCTCTGCACTGCATTCCCCAACACTGGGGCATTGAGCCTTCATTGGACCAAAGGGCTCTCTGCCCATTGATGCCCAACAAGCCATCCTCTGCTACATATGTGGCTGGGGCCATGTGTCCCTCCATTTGTACTCTTTTGTTGATGGTTCAGTCCCTGGAAGCTGTGTGTGTGTGAGGGGGGGGGGGATGCCTGATTGATTGATATTATTGTTCTTCTTATGGGGTTGCAAACCCCTTCACCTCTTTTATTCCTTTCTCTAACTCCTCCATTGGGGACACTGAACTCGGTCCAATGGTTGGTTTCGAGCATCTGCATCTGTATTTGTCAGGCTCTGGCAGAGGTTCTCAGGAGACAGCTATATCAAGCTCCTGTCAGCAAGCACTTCTTGGCATCTGCAATAGTGTGTGGGTTTGGTGTCTGTATATAGAATGGATCCAGGAATGGGGCAGTCTCTGGATGACCTTTCCTTCAGTCTTTGCTCCACTCTTTGTCTCTGCATTTCCCTTAGACAAAAACAATTCTGGATTAAAAATTTGGAGATGAGTGGGTGATTCTATTGCCCAACTGTGGGCTTTGCCTAACCTCTGTATATGGTCTCTCCAGGTTCTCCCTCCCCTTTGTTGGACATTTCAGATAATCTCATCCCTGTGGAGTTTTGGTAGCATCTTGCTTTTCTGGCATCTGTGACTTGCTAGTAGCTACCCCTAGTTCCCCATCCCCAATCGATACATACCTCTGTTCAAATCCCTGACACTCTGTATATCATCCCTGTCTCCTCACATACCTGTTCCTGCCCCCTCTTTCTCCCTGCTACCTTCTTTCTTCCTTATAATGCCTTGTAGTCCAGCTTGAGGTCAGGAATGGTGATTCCCCCAGGAGTTCAATCCTGGGACTTTTGTTTTCCAATATGAAGTTAAGAATTGCTCTTTCCATGTCTGTGAAGAATTGTGTTGGAATTTTGATGGGGATTGCATTGAATCTTTGTTTCTTCTCTGACCAAGTTGTCACTGAGCAGACGCTTGTTCAAAATCCATGACTATGCGGGCTTTCTGTTCTTTTTGTTGTTATTGAAGTTCAGCCTTAGTCTGTGGTGATGTGAAAGAATGCATGGGGTTATTTCAAACTTCTTGTACCTGTTGAGGCTTGTTTTATATCCAATTATATGGTCAAATTTGGAAAATGATCCAAGAAGTGATAAGAAGTTAGGTATATTCTCTTGTTTTGGAGTGATGTTCTGTAGATATGTTAAATCCATTCAGTTTATAACTTCTGTTAGGTTCACTGTGTCTATGTTTAGTTTCTGTTTCGATGACCTGCCCATTGATGAGAGTGGAATATTGAAGCCTCCCACTATTATTGTGTGACATTCAATGTGTGTTTTGAGCTATAGTAAAGTTTCTTTTATGAATGTGGGTGCACTTGCATTTGGGGCACAGATTTTTATAACTGAGATTTCCTCTTGGTGATTTTTTTATGAATATAAAATGTCCTTCCCTATCTTTTTCAATAAGTTTTGGGCGTGGTGGCACACGCCTTTAATCCCAGCACTCCGGAGGCAGAGGCAGGCGGATTTCTGAGTTCGAGGTCAGCCTGGTCTACAAAGTGAGTGCCAGGACAGCCAGGGCTACACAGAGAAACCATGTCTCGGAAAACCAAAAAAAAAAAAAAAAAGTTCATTTTATTGGATATTAGAATGGAAACTCCAGCATGTTTCTTGGGACCATTTGCTTGGAAAACTTTTTACAGCCTTTTAGTCTGAAGTAGTGGCTGTCTTTGTCAGTGAGGTGTTTCCTATCATCTTTCTGAAAGGCTATCTTATAGTTCAGCTGCCTCTTTTCCTTTAGATCTGTGAAGCTCCTTATACAATTCATATTGCATTCTTATATTTTATATAAGTAAGAAATTATATATTTTTGAACTAAGATTTTCAGCATTTTTGACCACAGCGCTAAGGGCTGTTCTGAAGGTCACTGTGTTCTATCATTTTGCATGGGATAGTATGACATGGTTTCCTGCCCCTAGAACAGAGCCAGATGAGCATATACCTCCACAAGTGCTGATTACTGTGAGCATAAGGCTTGTTTGTGTAATAGTGTATACTATTTCTCCTCTGAGGAATGTCTACTCTGCCAAGGTTAATGACACCAGGACAATCAAAGACAGCATAAGTCTGGGAAATAATGGGATATGTGGACCTGCCTGTAAAGGGGGAATAGAATAGATTTTGCTACTGGACTGGGAGTAGGTGGGGTTGGGAATAGGAGGTATCATCTGGAGGTGCAAAAATGCTAAGAGAAATGACTGGAATTGGGGGGTGCATGTCATGTGGAACATAGAAACAGTGCAATGGAAGGTCATGGAATCTATGAGTGTAATCTAGCAAAACAAAAACAAAAACAAAAACTTCTAGTAATAGGGGACATAGAGCATGAACTAATGGGCATTGTCTGTAACTAGGAAAGACCTCAAGTGGAGGGACTGGAACACCAACCAGCCATAAAACCTATAGTTTTTCTTGCTTACAGGATGTTCTGTGAGGAAAGCCTAGCAGATTCATCATCAGAGAGACTTCATTCAGCAACTATAGAAGCAGATGCAGAGACTTACAGCCAAACATTAGGTGGAGCTCTGGGAGCTACAGAGGAAGGGGAGGAACAATCAGGACAAGCAGAAGGGTCAGAGATACCCCTAGAACAGGGCTCCACTGACCAGGACCCAGAGGGGCTCATAGAAATCAGGGAGCCAGTAGGGGTCTGATACAAGTCCTCTGTATATATGTTATGGATAAGTAGCATGCTGTTCTGGGATCTCTTATAATGGGGGGGGGTGCTCTTGACTCTTTTGCCTACTCCCAGAACACTTTTCCTTCTGCTGTGTTGTCCTGTCCAGCTTTGATGTGATGGCATTTGCCTGGTCGTCTTGTAGCTTGTTATATCCTGTTTGATTAATGTTCCTGGGATGCCTGCTCTTCTTGGAGGGGAGGCATGAAGGTAGAGGAAAGAATTCTGGGAGAGATGGCACAAGGGAGGGAAAAACTGAGGGAGAGGAGAGAAGGAAAACTGCAGTAGGATACAATATATAATAAAAACTTTAATTAAAAAAATAAATAAAATACTAAGTTCATTAAAAATAACTAAATTTCATAGTCTATTTGAATTCAAGTCATGCCTCAATTATTATTCTTTGTAAAAGACATTTGTAATAAAAGCAAGAAATAACTTAGAGACTGAATATCTGTAGTTCTACAGGCTCCTTAAATTTGGGCCTATTTGCTAGATAGATACCTGTCTGGCTCCTCTGATAAGCAAGAGAATCAACAGGTTGTAATGCATAAAGTCTACACATCAGACTTTCTCAGAAGAATTCTGCTCTGACTTCCACTCAAGGAAAAAAGTAAGCCTAAGAATTTTGTGATATGATGACCTGATTGTCTTTAGTCTTGAGTGAACTAAAATGGAAATTCTTTATCTGTGGCTCACCTAGCTTAGTGCTCTTAAGCTTCTACCTGGATCTAGACACAGTGCCCATTTTCCACAATAGAATCCCGTGGTGCTAAGTGTGTCTGAGCATATCCTGACACCTCATGGTTATTATTGTTAAAAGCAAAAAATATGAGGATGGATTCCTTGCAGTGAGATGACATTTCATGAACACTCTCTATCTTCACAACTCAGTAGGGGTACTCTTGTAAAACAGGAAAAAAAAAAAAGTAAGACAAAGTCACTTTCCCAATTTGTAAGTTCTTTCCTGATTCCCAATGTAACACTGAGTGGCTCCTTGGTGCCAGCTTCTGTATATAATGCTGAAATGCAGAGAACAGAAACGTCTATTCTACGGTTTGCCATGATGGCCTGCTTAGCTGGATACTAGGAGGTCATAGTCTGATCGTCAGGTTTAATAGAGAGGCATGTTACCAACTGAGCTATCCCCTAAGCTTTGATTTTGTTTTATGATGTCCAGTGCCTCTTAAGACTCAGAAGAGAAGATAGCCTGGAATGTAGGCACGTCCTCGATCCTAGGACAGTAGAAAATCACATGGGCATGCCCTTTCCATGTTATTTGACTGCAGTCAGGTTGATGATGACCATGTAATTATTTCTACCTCTAGACCTGGGATTATAACATGGGTATGGAAGCCTGTTGTAGTATCCTATTGAATAAAGATCCGTGGCAAAAATGCCAGGACAAAATAAATGAGAGATTTTAATAAAATCCAGAGGGAAAAGTCACAGACAACAGTGGAGCGGTAGATCCGAAAAGCATGGTTTTGTGATCAGCATCTGGAATAGAATTCCTCTTACTCTCTACTATTGGCCAAAGAAAATATTGGACAATTTATTTAGCTTATACATTTGATTCTTACTCTGCAAAATGAGTTTGTACATAATTAGGTTTACTGTGATAAATTAGAACATTAATTCATTAAAAACTATTTTTATTATCCTTGGCATTTAGCAAGCAGTGAATAAATACTCACAATTACTCCCATTTTAATAACCTGGGTTTTAGTTTCAGGAAACAATGACAGCCATAGCTCTTTTCAGATTTTGTTTTGTTTTGCTTTTTTCTTTTATCTTTGCCTGAATACTAAGTATGCAAAAGATATTTGTAACTTTAATAAATAAAACTAGTTTTGTTTTTATTTTATAATATGGCTATATATGGTTTTAATATTCTGGGTATTTTTTCTCAAATGAAAAAAATATTTGCTCATGATTGGTCATGCCATAACTTATACATGTTATTATGGGTGTTAGACTACTAAGCATCATTGGGTTGATTATCTTTAACTTTTAAAAAAATTCTGTGAAAAAAAACCATACATGATGGCAGCTTATGAAATTAGTTGGAATAAAAAAAATCTCAAGTGAGTGGATACAATACTTGCTGCACAAGCATAGGCCCTGTGCTTGGATCTCAGAATCCATGTGTAGCCCAATTGGGGTAGCTAGTCTTGGATAGCAAAGGTAGGCAGATCTTTGAAGATAGTTGGCCAGACATTCTAGCCAAAGAGTAAGCACCAGGTTCAATGAGGGACTCAGTCATGAAAGACAATATGTGTTGGCCACTCTTCCTGTGAAGGCTATAGATTTAAGAAAATGTGGGTGTCACAATCTCTTCTTTATGAGTTAAAAAGAGAGAATAGCAAGATGATACACAAAGGTGGGAGGGGAGGGAAGGGGGCATGGATCTGGTGGGAGTAGAGAGTGGATGGGAATATGGTCAAATGCATTCTGTGACATTCTTAAAGAACTACTAAAAACTGAGGAAAAGGAAACAAAGTACAGAACAGTAGACAAAGACCTGATGTTGACCTGAAAATTCCTCACATGAGTGCTCAGGCACATGTACCATCATCATCTCTCTCTCTCTCTGTGTCTCTTGAATTCATATTTGGGCTTATAATGTTTCAAATTATCCATTAAGCCATCAGATGAAAAATATATGACATACATGGTTTTTATACTCCAGTAGTCTGTTGAACTTAGAATTTGAGAGCAAAGGCATGTAGGGCACAGTCAGAGGAATGTCTAAGTTGTTTCCCTATGATGTGCTGTGTTGAATGTTACCATCCAGTTTCGACTGACGCATTAACTTCCTTGGCGATAGATATTAAATCAATAAAAAGAAGAACTCTCTAAAGAAGAAGAAAAAAATTTGTCTCAAGCATAATAGGTTTTTTAGTGGGAGGCTGTTTAGGTCGATATAAGATAATCACTCATGATGGTGTTTGGCTGTGCTGTGATAACAATAAATTCCAATGTTTTTGTAGCTTTTCAGTAAGAGAATTTCTTTCTTGATTACACAGAGTTGCTCTGGGTTTAGCAGCTCTTTCCAGCAAACATACTGCAAGCAGTTCCTGAAGGAGTCATGCTGTTTGAACCATCACACCCTCCACCTTCATCCTCACCCCAACAAGGGAATCCCACTCATACTTAATGTTTCAAAATGGAAATGAAGAGCTGATACCCAGAACATTTATTTCTTACTCTTAAGCTCCAGTCCTAATGAAATCGTCTAGAAGTGTTGTCAGACTGTGGGACAGTCTTTAATCTATTATTTGAATAATTAATAATTAACAAATATTTAATTAATAGTTGTGATATAAAAACTACCAACCAATCTTTATCTAAACAATGCTTACAAAACAATGGCTGAATTGAAGGAAAGTTTCCTAAGCACACTTAAACTTTGTGAGCAGAAGAAATGTGCCATGGTGTCATGTCAACATCCATTTACCTCATGTGTATGTACAATCTGGCCTTTGCATAGAAATTTTCTCTGTAGAGACAGGTTTCATGTCCAGGTTCAGAGACAGTACTAGTAACTAAGCTAGGGAGATAATATGTTAAGACAAATATATGCATATCAATCTTTATGCTTGATATTTTTTTTCATTATAAGTGTTCTACGTTCTACCTTGCCATCTTTAGGACCTGAGATTTTTTTTCCTGCCCCCTTTGAGATATTTTAAACCCTATTGAACAGTAATGCTTCCAAATGTCCTTATTTTATCAACACTCTCCATGCAAATTCTAGCTACCTTTTGACTTAGGGTATCTATTTCCTTTTGATAGCTGAATTACTTGATTTTCTCATCAGGCCATTGCCTATATACCTTTGTGTCTACCTTGTCTCAATGTGTATTCCTTTACTTAAGCTGTACATGTGCACACAACGTCTTGCATGTCCTCCTTTAAGGTCAAATGGAATAAATTTCAATTCCCACCCTAAGCTTCCATGGAGTGTTCCAATTTCCTTTGTGACAGGATTACCAAATCACTCCCTTCTCACCCATTCTTCCTCCTCTGTCATTACTTCCCTATCCTTTTCTCTCCTTTCTTTTTAGACAAGATCTTACTGGCCTCTACAGCTTTATATTCTTGTTCTTCTGCCTCTGTCTTCCACTTGTTCAGGTAAGAGGTGTGAGTCATCATAGGCACCATATATTACTATTATTTGTACACTTGAATAATACATTACCAGCCTAAAATATTTTTTAAGACAATACATCCTTGAGTGTCTGGTATTAACCTTTTTAAGAGAATTTTATTAAGAGAAACTCAGGGAATGGAACATTTAAAGTAGCAGCTCAATTGACAAAGAGAGTGTTCATCATCCTAGAGAAAGCACCTGACTAAAGAAAGGAAACTCTGACTTCGTTGCTTGCTTCTCAGTTATTAGCAATATTGCCATAATCAAACTGCTAGCCAATTAAAATCAGTACTTCCTCTCTAACATGGGTTTCATGTTTCCTGCTCTTTCCTACCTTCACTCATGATTGGGAGAAATGAGCAATGTGATTGGAGTGCATAAAAGCATTTGGGGGATGTCTTTTCAGTATGTTCTCACTTACTTCTTTGTATATGTTTTTTTTTCTCCCAAATCACTTTCTAATATTCTTTGTTTTATGACCCCATGTACTCTTTTATCATTTTGTTTTTGTATGTTTGTTTGCTTGCTTGCCTGTCTCTTCTTAAGTAGATGATTATATTTTTAATTTCTCAAGACACGACTTTAGCCACTGATAGTGGAAAAACACAACTCTCACCTCAAAATAGATGACAGTTTATTCTGGAGCCAAATATAAGTGAGCATATCACAAGGACACAGACTCAGGTTTTGCCAAATTTCTTGTCCATGAAGGTTTTATAGTATCAAAACAAAGGAAATAATAAATCATCAATAATAAATTTTAAAAATAAAATCAGGTAGGCTGCTACAAAATTTGGGACACCTCTGTTACAGCTACATATATTCCCAGATGACATTCTCAATCTAGAGTTTTTTGACAGGCAGTTATAATGGTGCTAAGTCAGTCACATAAAAAGGCAGGCAAGTCATGACTGCTAAAAACTGAACATGATGAGTTGTAATTCAGCTCCAGGCATAAAGCATTCCATTTTCTCTATGATCACTGAAGTTCTAATCATGATGAGTGTTGAGGAGACTCAGGGTAAGATTTGGATTATTTCTAGGAATTTTCACTCTTACCCTCTTTTCTTTATCTCATTGTTCTGTGTGTTTTAGTTGAGTGTGTACTTCTCTGCAACATAAAGGCTTATTTGCAAACAGATCACAAGAATACTTACATACTACCTAGATCTCTAATATGATCAATAAATCCTTAAGTCTACTTACTTGACTTGCTACCATTTCCAAACCCAGCCTTACCCACTTGATTGAAACCATGTCCCAAAGCCTTTCAGTATCCCTCTATTTTTGGTTCAACCAACAACACTAAGACCTCTTTACTTTCAACATCAATTCTAGCTTACTGTCTCATGTACAGTATAGCCAACTACAGAAATGGTACAGTCCCTGCATTAACTTATTGTACCAGTGGCTCTGTCATCTAATTCCCTACCATGCTTCTTGGGTTCCATGTAAACATTTCCCTTCTGACTTGCTTTCCTTCTGTTCTATACTGAATATTTTCAAGGTATACATCTTAGGCCATTACCTGAAATGGTTGTTGTTCTTTTTGCTTTGTCACCTTGCCTTTACCTAGGTACTACAACTTCTTTCTAGTAGCTATCGTAGTTGCTATTTTTTATTCTCACTGGTTTGATTTATCACTTAATAGACACTGACATCATTGAAAGCCTGGAGTTCTATTATAATACAAAGTCTTCTTTTAAAGGTATATGTCAAATAACCAGAACAACACTTGGGCAGATTGAGCAGATAAGTATTCAGAACACTCTTAAATGAATAAATGTTAAAATAGGTAGAGCTATTTACCAGCCTTGTACTATACTAATATTTTGGAGGTGCTCATACATTGACAAAGAATGTGGATGTCGATGAGATATGATTGTGCATTCACAGAAGTTAGAATGGGTGTCTGGTCACTTATGTTGAGTCAAGGGGAAGTTCAAGCACTTTCAGCAGTCTAAATTGACAGGGTTCATGGAGGCTTCCACATTCTAGTTAGACCTTTTGCAGAAGACATGCGTAAGATGTTTTCAACTTTGAAGCCCATGCTGTTCAAATGTTTTAATTGTCTCTGATTACTACTTTTCTTTCCCTGTGAGAACTCTCACTTACTATATATAGATGTATCAAATCCTAGAAATGTTAAAGCATTCAACACACTTTTGATAGCATAAATTCCATTTCATGGGCTTTGGCCATTAATGTGAGAAAAGTTCTTGTTTTAGATAAGGCATCATATATTAAAAGCACTTCATTCCCTATGATCAGGGTTTTAATGTCACTAAAATCTTTATAGGAAAACCTTTAAGGAAGAGTTTTGAACCTGAATTTGATTAATCAGCTTTTTCAAGTCATATAATTATTAAATATAAAGCATTTCTTTACATGTTTCTTTCAGCATCTAGAGAAATTATGTCCTTCTCTGATGCTTAGTTCGCCCTTGCAAATTTCTATTTATTTTTGTAGTAGTTGCATGCTGTGAGTTTGGGGACTGGTTAAGGTTTCGAATCACTTTTATACACCCTAACTCTACTGTTTGCTAGTTTAGTCTTTTATAAAGGTGTAGATGGCTCATTCTTTCACTGGTAGATAGTTTCAAGCTAAGATTTTAAGAACCATTTGGACTGTAGCTCATTTTTGCCCACAAACCAGAGCAATATTGAAGGAGAAGCTGTCTATATCTCTTCCTTATAGAACAAAGACCCATTGATTCACTTCATAGTTCATTTTCAATCTAGATTTATTCTCTTACTATGTCAGACTCTTTCTTGTTTGCTTCTGGATGTGACATTTTTTTAAATAATTGTTTACATATATGGGTATTTAGACAAATCAATTTGTCTTGTACTTATTGCACCTATGTTTTATTCTATTAAAGGAATTTTGTCTGCATTATATTACTAAACTGTTAAATTTGGTGCAGAGGAATAATTCCCTTAGTTATATAGAACTTGAAGTAATCAGTAGAAAATGTCCAAACTAACAAATAGAAATCAGGCAACAGATTGTATGTAAAGTAAAAGAGGTAATAAGTAACTTCAAAGAAGCTAAGTATCAGAGAAAGTAGCCTGAGATTTGTTGTTTGCTCATATTTTAAAAGAGTGATCACTGCATTAAAAATAAATAATCCAGTGAAAAATAACCAGAAATAAAAACTTTAAACTCTGAATAATCTTCTCTGTACTTTGAATTTAAAGCACTCATTTAAAAGAAAATAAGGGGTTTTTCTTTTCCCACATTTCATTAGACTTCTTGCATTAAAAAAAAAAATGTTCTTATTTTTGTATTCACTTATTTATGCAAAATTCTTGTAATTGTCATGTATAAAAGGCAAATACTTGGCTATAAGAGTTTGTTAAAAATGTCTCAGCTAAAGCCAGTACATTAGTGTGAGTGCAAGATTCTTAACAAGTCAAGGATGTAAGGATCTATGAATAGAGAGCATTTCATCATGAATTATTCAACTAACTATGGGATGCTGTTATCTCCACTTCAGTGGCTTTTAATTGCACATGTAAGGAATCTGCTTATCTAGCATTCAATTTGATGCCAAAGTGCAGCTTGCCCAAGCACAGCAGAGGCAGGAAATGAGGATCTCATCAGACAAGCAGATGCCATTCATAGGTGCATTAACAGGGATAGGAAGAGTGCAGCAGAGATGGCGCCAGACAGACTTGGGTGGTGGCAGCAGTGGTCATAGGAGAACATGTGACTCGAGGTTGTCTGATTCTGATTTTAGGCAAGCTTCTGAGCCTTGAGTGACAAGCTAAACAGTGTGTGTTACTTACACCTTCTGCAGTTTCTTTGTTAGAGAGCCAAGGTTGATTCTGAGGGAGAGGGAATGTCAGTGTCTTAGTTAATGTCCTTTAGCTGGGAAGAGACCGCAATTTGGACAATATGACCAAGGCAACTCATGATGGAAAACATTTCACTGGGGCCTTGCTTAGAGTTTCAGAGGCTCAGTCCATTAGCATCATGGAAGAGACCTTGGCAACTCACAAGAGTGGTTCTGGGGCAGAAACTAAGAACTGTTTCCAGATCCACAAATGAAGAGAGGGAGGGAGGGGAGGAGGGAGGAAGAGGAGGAGAGTAAGAAACTGGACCTTTTGTGGGCTTCTGAAAACTCAGATCCCTCCCCACAGTGATCAAAGGGGATAGATAGAAGAATAGCACTTCCTTTAATGAGGCCACACCTCCTATCATTCTAATTCTATCAAATGGCTGCATTCCTTGGTGACTAAGCACTCAAATATTTTAAGCCTACTAGGGGCTATTATTATTTTAACTACCTTAGGCCATAGGCTGAGATAAAGTTTTAATTCTTATACTCACCTTTCAAAGGATCCAGTGTTCTTTTGGGCTAAATGAAATCTTGGCTCAATTTTGAGAAGCTGTTTGTTTTAATCTTGAAAGTCTGTTTAAGAGTGGTTTGTTAATCAAGCTAAATAACTTTTTTTGACAACTTGTTATGCATTCAGAATTCATGAGGTGGTGTCATCTGGCACCTGTGCTACAAATTTTTGACAATTTACTAAGAAAAATACAATTTTAAATGTTTTGAGTTAATTTGTAGCATCTTCCCCATATATATCTTCCTCCATAATGGATGACTTTGGATGGTTACTATATGCATCTGTTTCTAGATTCCATTTCCAAAGGCAGCATATAGTTTGCCTTTATCTTTTGCTATGTGCTATACTGTTCAAAGGAGATATAGTGATTACAAGAATGCATACATATACTTTCATCTTATGAAGCTCAAAACCAAAGGGAAGACAATGCATGTTAACATATGACCACTGTAACCATCTTGGCAGAAATGAAGGTATTGTGCCCCTCACTTTAGTTTTCAGACTATTAAAACAATATATCCCTAGAAATTTGAATTTCTTTATAATTTTAATACTGGGAGAGCTTAAAGGTTCAAGCCTTTCTCTCTCAGAAGATGATTATAACTTCTCAGATCACCTTGTAGGGAAAGACTTGACATCAAACCATGATGGGAAGAACCATATCTAGATTAATACTGCATACTTAATGCATCCATCTGGTGCCTCTACTTAAAACTAGGCCCCGTGTTAAGATTTGAAAACTATCACTTGTGGAGTCACTGTGTTTTCCCAAGTATGTTAGGGAGTTTGTGTATTCCATTATGCTGTGTCCAGGTGCTTTCTGCCTGGATAATGAATTGACAAGACACAGAATAATAGTATTAGTAGTGGCATAGATGTGTTAAGTGTTAGACCTCAGGCATAGAATGCAATCCACACAATTGCAACAGGCCTGTGCAGCATAGAATGAGTCCACACATGACTCAAGAACATAAGCTTTTTGAAGAGAATATTTTTTAATCTTTTAAGCAACATTAAATGAACTCAGTATGTTGTGTTCATATATTTATCTATTTAAATATATGTGGAACAATAATAAAGAAAAAGAGGCTATAAATTTGAGAGGGAAGAAAACAGGAATATAAAAATTATGGGCGGGCTTAGAAAGAGGAAATATAATAACAAAGTAATACATTTTAATTAAATATATAAAAGAAAAACATACAGAGCCTGAAAATATGAGTTTCAGTATATACTATTTCCAGATCTATATATTTTGTACTCTAAGTTTCTTTTCCCCATATTTCTGTCATATAGTTTTGTACAATATTTTATTGCAAGCTTTACTAAAAGTGGCAAGGAAACTGATCCCAAGAACTCTTCTGGAAGTATCTATTTCCACGCCAATGAGGATCTGCTTTGCATTCTTATAGATAGGTGGGACCCATGCTTTCTTCCCACATACATTCAAAGGCCAGTGATGGAGTAACACAATCAATTGTTTATCTCAGACCTAAAGTCAATGGGATGCAGAAATCCTCCATTCAAGACTTAATTTAGCAAATTTTTAATATTCAGTATAATATTTATTTGAGACAAAAGGTTAAATTACTGGCTAAAAATAAGCAGTGAGTAACAGTGTAAATTCTTTAAAATGGAGCCAGAAGTTATTTGGATCTAAGTATCCACAAATGTTTTCTATGAGAGCCCTGACAGTAACTTAGTTAAGCCCTGAATTCCATGTGTTATCTGTATAACTCCTTAGACATGACCAAGCATGAGGTTCTCTGTTACCATAAAACTTTATTTTCACATCATCAATAAAAGGCTTTGGATGAAGCTTAGTGGTGGAGCACCTGACACGTGTAAGACCCTGGGTTCAATGCTGAGGCAGAGAAAATACCATAATCAATAATTGTCTGATACTAGTGTTTCAACTGTTTAATAGTGATGTGGAGGTCATGTTGACTTTATTTTACAAGTGAGTGAACCTAGGTCCTGAGCATTAGGCCACCACACAGAATCAAAGTGATGAAGTCATATAACTCCTATAACTACTCTTATTTAGTGTGACTGGCAGGCATGTCACCAAGAGAGCAATGTTCTGAACTTTATTATATGTCAGCTACTCCATTTACTTTATCATCTTCCTGTGCTGCTTATCTTTCTGCTGTGAAAAAAATACTTTGCTGAAATGAGCGTAAGTCAGGAAGGGTTTTCTTTGGCCCATAGCTCTAGTATGCTGTCCATCTCAACTGGGAATGGCAATAAAAGCACAGGGCACCTGAGAGCATTCCATCCGTACTCAGAGAGCAGAGGGAGGTGAATGCTCATGCTTGGATCATTTTCCTATCGGATACAGCCCCAAAATAGCATGGTGTCACCCACATTTAGTGTGTGTCTTCCCACCTTAATGAACCCAATCTATGTAATCCTTCAGAGGCATTCCCAGATGCTAACATAATCTCTCACAGGCATGCTTCCAGGCTTGTGTCCTAAATACATGTATCTTCTGGTCAAGTTGAAACACTAGTAACAGTACTTGGGAGGCAGGTACAATTAGTATGTACCTCTGTTGGGAAATGAAGAAGACCAATTGACTAACTTTGGTAAATCTCAAAGTTCTCAAGGTCAATAGGAAGAGTAACTTCATCTTTGTTCAGATTAATTTATTCTATTTAATTCAGTGACTGAAATAATGAAATCATTCTTTAAATGCATCTGCAATGATTTCTCAAGTATATGAAGGGCCAAGCATATTTAAAGAGCTCCTGGAATCTGGTGGATGTTGACAGATTTGCAATGCTTATTTCTGATCTGCAGCTTGACTTTGATTGTAGCTCAGTTTCCATTCACACTGCTTTATGAAGAGTAATTTTATGAAGAGGTAAAAAGGGTGATTGTGGTGTGTAGTTAATTAGAATTTCTAATTAAAATCATCCTGATGTTTAAAAAAATAGGAAACAGCCAATGCCAATGGAAGCATAATTGCTAATCTGTAAATTAAGGGAACTGTATACTATAAGTGCTTTCCTCTACTAGGGTGAAAAACACCCAGGTGCAATTATCATGCCTTGAATAAAATACTTACCTTGGATAAAGATTCAATATACATGGCAAAATAGAAAAGAATTTTATTTTAGCAAATGAAGCTTGGTCAAATGCTGGTGAGTCTCTGTCACTGGTGACCATTCTTGCTTCTCTCTCATACACCTATTTGAATTTGAGCACAAATTTAAAATTTTCAAGTTAGAATCTGGTAGCTTTCTAGGTTTCTCAAAATTGTAGCCCTGTGTCTATGGGGACACATGTCAATACCAGCCTCTATGAGGAAGGGGGAGGAAGGTATTTGTGTGCTCAGTAACAGGTATGTACAATTCCTAGCATTATACTTTACTATTCTCGTTATAGCTTCTCACTTCCTCCAAACCCCCATGTTTCAATGATAGGTGTACTGGCTGGTTTTGTGTGTCAACTTGACACAGCTTGAGTTATCACAGAGAAAGGAGATTCAGTTGAGGAAATGTCTCCAAGAGATCCAACTGTAAGGCGTTTTCTCAATTAGTGATCAAGGGGGAAAGGACCCTTGTGGGTGGGACCATCTCTGGGCTGGTAGTCTTAGTTCTATAAGAAAGCAGGCTGAGCAAGCCAGAGGAAGCAAGCCAGTAAGGAACATTCTTCCATGGCCTCTACATCAGCTCCTGCTTCCTGACCTGCTTGAGTTCCAGTCCTGACTTCCTTGATGATGAACAGCAGTATGGAAGTGTAAGCCCAATAAACCCTTTCCTCCCCAACTGCTTCTTGGTCATGATGTTTGTGTAGGAATAGAAACCCTGACTAAGACAATAGGCATTACTTACATAATCTTATGCCATTAGCCAACGAAAATCAGAAGCAGTTGCAGCAGGAACAACATCAAGAACAGCAACAGACTTGAGAATTCACCTTCAAGGACATAGTGGGAGTTAGTGGCATTTTCCTCCCTGATTTCTGTATTGGTGCCTTATGGTGTCACTCATGGTATTCTGTTGGTTGGTACTAAGGCAATCTTATGTTACTAGCCTGATTGTTTCAGGTTCCTTAAGTCTGTTAATTCTGCATTTGTGGCTGATTAAAAAAAGAAAACATTCCCTAAAATATCTGATTCCTCCCTTGGGGTATCTTCACAACAGTGGGCTAAGCTATCTCTAGAAATGATCTAAGACAAGTGATGGAGCATCAGAATTGTATTTACTTTCTATGTCAAACAGTTCAATAGTGAATTTTAAATTAATTAACCATACTTTAGAACACTTTGGGTTTATGGCAAAGGTAAGTAGGTACACAGTTTGACAAATTCCCCTCACAGTTTTCAGCTGTTAACATTTACTCCAATTGCCACACTAAGCTGTGCTTAATGTTTTCATAAACACCTAATGTCACATACCTACCATTACAACAGAATACAGAATAATTACAGTGCCCTGAAATATTTTCTGTTGTACCAGTTTATTTTCAATCCCTCTCCTGCCCAGCTCCAAACAACCCAGGATGGTTTATGTTGTCCATGGGCCTCTCTTCTCTAGAATGTCATGTGATTGGAATAATACAGGATCACCCTTTCGAAGCTTACATCTTCCACTTCGTGAGGTTTATTTATGATCTTCCCTGTCTTTATGTATGTTCATATATTTCCATGTCCATGAGCCACATCTTTTCAACACTCAACATTTTCTAATTGCATGCATGTATCAGAGTTTATGTTATTTCCCATTTACAACCCACCCACTGAAGAATGCCTTGGTTCCTATTTTTAAGTTCTGTCAGTTCGTTATAAAACTATTTCAAACATTCATTCTCATGATTGTGGGATGATAAATTTCTAAATCATCTGAGAAAACACCTAAGAACATGGCTGCCAGAGAGTATGAAATGATTATCTTGACTATGAAAAACATACAGTCCTCGGTATTCTCCAAAACTGTAAGATGAGCATCATCAGCATCTAGCCTTGTCAGTGGCTGAGGGTTTAGTTACCGTAATAAGTATAAGATGGTTGAAGTGACTTGAGAGATGATTAAAAAAAGAAAACATTCCCTAAAATATCTGATTCCTCCCCAATGGTTAGAAGCCTGCACTGCTCTGGCAGAGGACCAAAGTTTGGTTCCCAAAACCCATGCTAGACAGCTTCCAACCACCTGTAAGGCCAGCTCAAAGGAGAGCCAGTGTCTCCTAGAATACCTGTAGTCACATGTATATATTCCCATGCATAGTTATAAAAAAAAACTTCAAGAAAAATAAGCACAGGATTGTATCTCTATTTCATCACTATTCTCTAATAACATGATATTGAACATGTTTTATTTGTCATTTGTCTTTTTAGTGAGGCATCTATATCATTTGTTCACTTGTTATTAAATTGTTATTTCCTTAATGTTAGGAATATCTTTTATGGTTTATGGATCTTCCGCATCAATCAGACAAGTATTTTGAAAATGCCTTCTTCTTCCTTGCCTTTTCAGTTATGTAACACTGTTTTTCATAGGTAGAAATTCCTAAGAATATTTTTCTTTAATAGATGATGCTTTTGGTAGTTCACATAAAATGCATTGACCAGATTATCGAGACAAAAGGTAGACTATTAAAGACTGGAAAAGGGCTGAGATTGGGTAATTTGTGATTTTACTTGCTTAGAGTTTCAGCTTTAGCATAACAATTATGAAGAAAATGAATTAAGGTGTTAGTTTTACATTATTAAGATTGTGTTTAATTCCACTGACTTATAAATGCTAAACAAATGATATAAAATCCTGAGAATATTAGACAAAAAAAAATCATCAATTCTTATTTAAAAATCACCAGCAATACACAAAGGTACCTCCATTTTCTCATATGCTATCTTCTATAATTTTGCCATAATTCTGTGTTGCATGTTTAAGTTTGGCATCTCCTCTGAACCAGCATTCATGAAAATTAGAAACCATGATTTTATCTACATATATTTCACTTTTGAGAGTAAAGTTGCCTCACCTTGTGAAGCTATGTTGGTTTGCTTATTTACTTGTTATTTATTTATTTTTGGCCTTTCTTGGGATTAAAATGTTAACTTTCGTTTTATTTTTATTAAAAACAAGTCTCAAGTTTATTTTTTTGTGATGACTATTTAAATAGTAGGCTAAGCTACAAACAGGTACGACCAAGTCCATTTATTTTACAGTTATATCCTCTTATGAAATCATAGTTCAAATCCATGACCATTGGCACCATCATGAACTATGGGGTTGTGGGAGCTGCTGGGGACAAGGGTAGGTTCTCTTATCTGTCTGCTGTGCACCAGTCCCAGGACTGAAGGTCATGGTAAGAATTGTTCCTCCACAGGGTAGGAGAAGCTACATCCTTCCAGGTCAAAACATAAATCTCATCTGGTCTCTTGGCTACTAAGACTTGCTGGCTGCCAGTTACTATTAGTGCCATAGAAGCCTAGTGCTTGCAGAGGTCATGGGCAGACCACATCTTTCATGGCACCCTGGGTTTTTGCCTTGACAGCAGGTCAAAAGTAAAGTTACTTTTCATTTGTTGGTTTTAAAAATATTATGGTATCTATCTGGACTTTATAAAATAAAATCCCATTACATGTCTCTATTTGGGTGTTTTAGTATTTTTAGCTTCTTTTTCTCATTCCTGATATTCAGTATATAGTCATGAGTTGGGGGTAAATTTATCAAAAAAAAAAAAATTACCTTCTCAGTGTGAGTGCCTTGGGGCTATGAGTGAGAAATATAAATTTGAGAATATTAAAACATTTGAGTTCCTGAATAGAATAGTTTCATAATTCGTTTCCCAGCAGAAGAGAATTGAAGGCATATGGTTCAGCTGGGAAAGGCACTTGCTGCCCAGCTTGAGGATGTAGACCCACGTGGTGGAATGAGAGAACTGTCTCCTGCTGGTGGCCCTCTGATTTTTACATACCCAACTTGGCACACTCAAGTGAACACTCCCCATCATCACCACCACCCCAATACACACAAACTAATTTTGTAAAACTTTAAAAACAACAAGTAATGGATAAAGCAAAATGGAGTTAAGGAGATACAACCCAGTCGAAGCAGATGTAGGAGGAGGAGGATACACCCTGTAGAACATTTGTTCTTCTAAGTGTTGAAAATGTGTGGACACAAGTTTAGACCGTTTTCTCCTCTGCACTGACAATTGATACTAAGCACCACCGCTCTGTTCATATGTGATTTTTCATAACTTCCCAGGGACAAAGTTCTTAGACATATAGGTCTCTTAAAAATCAAATGTATCAGCTGGACATGGTGGCACATGCCTTTAATCCCAGCACTCGGGAGGCAGAGGAAGGTGGATTTCTGAGTTCAAGGCCAGCCTGGGCTACAAAGTGAGTTCCAGTACAGCCAGGACTATACAGAGAAACCCTGTCTTGAAAAAACAAAATAAATAAATAAATAAAATAAAATAAAATAAAATGTACCACTGATTTGGCCAGATTTCTATCAATTTTATAAGCAATACTATTGTTTCACAGCCAGTTTCACTATGTTGGCAGGTAGAAAAGGAGCAACAATACATGTGAAAGATTATAAATAAAGAATAAAACAATGTGTGTATGGAAATTTTATGAAAATATTAATACTTGCACACATTTTTTCATCCATCTTCTTCTTAATAATAGGACAAAGTAGTTTAAATAAATGTCCTGGCCCAAAGTGTTTTTACATGTGATAATTTCTAAATTCCAGTGAGAAGAGATATTTCCCTTCAAATTATCATCAAAGCAGAAGTTTATTTTGGGTAGGAACTCAAACATTTGAGCTTGTTTTCTACTAGGCAAGTCATTTTCTGCCCTAGGAAAGATAAGAGGCCATTAAATCTCACCCAGCAGACTGTGAATTCAGCAAATCATATGACAGATAAGGAATTGAAATAGAAACTGCATATCAAATTCTGAACTTAGGCAGTTTAAGGAAAGAAATGTTTGATGGATTTAATGTAAATTTGTGTTTAAAAGCATGTGTTCAACAAATACTCACCAGAGGGGAGGAAAGAGCCAAGACAAGATTAAAAAAAAGCTCAAGACTAAGCCTTAGTGGTCAGTACCTAAGTTATCTTTGTGTTTCAGTATTATAAAACAGTTGATAGCAAGAACAATGTCCTTCACCACTTACTTCATTAAAAAGTAATCCTGGATCAGGTGGTGGCACACACATTTAATGCCAGCACTTGGGAGGCAGAGGCAGACTGATTTTTGATTTTGAGGCCAGCGTGGTCTACAGAGTCCAGGACAGCCAAGACTACACAGAGAAACCCTGTCTTGAAAAACCAAAAAAAAAAAAAGTAATCCTGATTCAGTCACAACTCTGAAATGAGTTTCTCCACTACTCCTTTCTATAACACACATCAACAGGAAACACCATTGTCACCATTAAAAATGAAAAATGGGTGGGATATTGACCTGGAAGGAAGTAGCTACTCTTAATATCTGGCTCTCATTTCTTTGGTTTTTATATGTAGCTGGATTTTCTTCTATCTCAAATACAGTTCTAGGAATCACCTATGCTAGAAAAATACATCAGAAATTACCTGTATCATTTGTGCATATATCCTAAGACATCTCCACCATACTACACTGTAACCATCTGCTATATCTTACACTATGTAATGCAGTGTGAATTCTGTGGTAGGTAGTTAAGGAATAATTCAAAGTGAATAAAAATGTATCTTCTTTATAAATACAAGTGGGAATTTTGTAGTACTTTTAAATTTACTGTGTGTGTGTCTGTGGTGTATACATGTCGGTGTTGAACTCTGCGTGCGACTGTTGAGGAATGGGGTCTATGTTGGTGTCTTTCTCAACCAGTATTCACCTTACTTTTAAAAAAAAATGTTCATTTTTATACATTTTATTTGTTTACTTATGTGAGTGTGTGTGAGAGACGAGAGAGAGAGAGAGAGAGAGAGAGAGGAAAGAGAGAATCATAAAACAACCAGGGTGTCTTCCCAGACCTTTTCCTACTATTTATGAATTATCGACCTTTCAATTGATAAATGTAGTAAACAACTATAGACAGTTAACTGTGTTTGATTCTGCGATGGTCGTAGCTTCTGCAGGATTCTTTATGGTCCACAAAATTTAAAATGTGACTTCATATTTTTGTTATTTCAGTAACATTCCAGAGTAGGACTTCACTTGTTTATTTGTTTGTTGTTTGTTTCGGTTCATGGAGTTTGTCTGTCAGAACTTCACTGAATCTCACAGTGAAAACAGCATTAGCCTTTTAGCATCCCATAGCTGATTCAATACATCCAAACACAAATTTTAGTCACAAATAAATCTTAATCAAGCTCATCCCCATATCTTATAGGCATGTGACTATGGAAATATATTTTGCTTCAGTGAAAGTATTGTGTTAACACTAATAAAATGAATATTAAAATTGTGTACTTGAGGGCTGGTGAGATGGCTCAGTGGGTAAGAGCACCCGACTGCTCTTCCGAAGGTCCGAAGTTCAAATCCCAGCAACCACATGGTGGTTGCCCTTTTCTGGTGCGTCGGAAGGCAGCTACAGTGTACTTGCATATAATAAATAAATAAAGAAAGAAAGAAAGAAAGAAAGAAAGAAAAATTGTGTACTTGAATGGAATGAGATAAAATGTAAAAAGCCAAGTATGGATAAGGCAAGCAGAGTTTCTATTTCAGGCTCTGGCTTCATTAAAATTACATGATGTTCTGATGAACTATGGCCAGGAAAGTTAACCCTGATGTACTTTCTAGGTAACCTATAATTTCTATCTCAATTGGGCCTGAATTATTGATTTGATAATTAAAACTTTAGTGTGAAATTCTTCCCCAACCCCAAGTTTCCATCCATGCCACATATTGGAGCTTGAATTTACAATATCTTCCTAAATTTTCTAAGTGTATCATTAAGGAAGGCATAGGTACTAATTTACGATCATGGCCACTTTCTTGACTCTAGTCATTCTTACTATGACAATCACAATATAGTTTGCTATCTTGAAGAGCATGAAGACCAGCATATACTGCATGTACTACTTCAATAGAAAGTAGCATTTGAGGACTCATGCATTCAATGAAATCTTTTGAAATTACAGAGTACAGATGATGTACAACTAGCTAGAGTATTCACATCATATACATGGCAGATGTATAATCACATGTCAAATATGGTGTAGTGGAAAATGAAAATAAAACAGGAAATCTTCTCTATTCTAAGTAAATTGTGTGACAAACTCAATCTACAAGGAAATCCCCTGTGCTCTAAATGACCTCTATTTTTTGAGAGGCATTGCCAACCCTCAGAGTTTTTCTAACTACAAATATCACTATCTCACCCCAGCTAGTTGGTCAGAACCTTCTCCACATGTGGGCTTGTCAGACCCACAGCAGATTACTTAAGAGTCCCTGCCAAAGGATGCAGATTTCATTTTGATAAAGACTCTGACTTTGAGGAAAGGTTTCTCCTCCATAGCAATTTATCTAATCTCTTCAGACTCAGAATTCATTTGTAAATTCAGCATAATGATGATAATCTTTGCTCTACTACCTTCAAAGCGCTATGTTAATGAATAGCTTAGAAAATATAAGCCAAAGACTTTCTAATCTGCGTAAATCAGCATTAACATTGGCCCAGGATATATCAAGTATAATATTTGTGTTATCAATTTTAGTATTAACTCAATGGTTTATCAAAACTGTTAAAATAAAATAGATATAGGAAGAGTGCTTGGAAATATCTTATCTAATACCAGAAATGTTATTTTATAGATTCATGTACTATTCAATTAGATTTTAAAATCATAAAAATGGAGAATTCTATTTCCTTTTTTCAAAGAATCTATTGATGTATATAGATAATAACTACAAAAGAAACAGCTTCAAAACTAAGCAAACTGATTGAAATATTTTTACTCTCCTTAAGGGATTTCACTGGGTCTACTTGGTGCTTTAGATAAATTTCTGAGCATGCCCCGGACCTTGAGATCGGGGTGAATAGGACACAATATCTGTTCCAACACCACCAGGAGTAACTGGGACCATCAGGATCTTAGGACACAGGAATCCTGCCTGACCAGTGTTTAGGGTTCCTTCCAGTTTGCATCAGTTTACCTTGGGTGGGAACTCTGCAGCCAGTCCCACTGCACCCAGAGGAGGCTGAAATCACAGACAGTCTAACACACCCAGCATCACAGGATCACAGGATCATAGGAGCTTGCTCTCACCAGGTTCTCAGGATCCCAGAGGCAGCTTGACTCCCAGAACCTCTGATATACCCAGAATCTCTGTATCACAGGATCCTGGAATCACAGAATCACAAAGACAACTGGACTCTGAGGAGTTCTGACATTACCAGGATTACAGGAAAGACAGCCGCCAGTCAGATATAGCAAGGGCAGGTAGAACTAGAGTTACTGACATGGCAGGAGGCAAGCATAAGAACATGAGCAAGAAACCAAGTTTACTTGGCATCATAGAACTCATTTCTCCCACTATAACAAGTCCTAGATACACCATCACACCTGTAAAGCAAGATTCGGATCTAAAAATCACTTCTCATGCCGATGATAGAGGACTTCAAGAAGGACATAAATAACTCCTTTAAAGAAATACAAGAGAACACAGGTTAACAAGTAGAAACCCTTAAAGAGGAAAAAACAAAAATCCCTTAAAGAATTATAGGAAAAGACAATCAAACAGGCAAAGGAAATTAATAAAACCATCCAAGATCTAAAATGCAAATAGAAACAATAAGGAAATCACAAAGGGAGACAACCCTGGAGTTAGAAAACCTAGGAAAAAGATCTGGAGTCGTAGATGCAAGCATCACCAACAGAATACAAGAGATAGAAGAGAGATTTCAGGGGCAGAAGATACCATAGAAAACACTGACAAAATAGTCAAAGAAAATGCAAAATGCAAAAAGCTTCTAACCCAAAACATCCAGGAAATTCAGGACACAATGAGAAGACTAAACCTAAGGGTAGTAGGTATAGAAAAGAGCAAAGATTCCCAACTTAAAGGGCCAGTATCTTCCACAAAATTATAAAAAAAAAAAAAAAAAAAAAAAAAAAAAACTTCCCTAACCTAAAGAGATGCCCATGAACATACAGAAAGTCTGAAGAACTCTGAATAGACTGCACCAGAAAAGAAATTCCTCCTGTCACATAATAATCAAAACACCAAATGAAAAAAAGAAATAACACAAAGAAAGAATATTAAAAGCAGTAAGGGAAAAAGGTCAAGTAAAATATAAAGGCAGACCTATCAGAATTACACCAGACTTCTCACCAGAGATTATGAAAGCTAGAGGATCCTGATCAGATGCCATACAGACCCTAAGAGAATATACACGCCAGCCCAGACAACTACACCCAGCAAAATTCTCAATTACCATGGAGAGAGAAAACAAGATATTCCATGGCAAAACCAAATTTACACAACATCTTTCTACAAAACCAGCCCTACAAAGAGCAATAGATGGAAAACACTAACACAAGGAGGGAAACTACACCCTAGAAAAAGCAAGAAAGTAATCTTTCAACAAATCTAAAAGAAGATAGCCACACAGACATAATTCCACCTCTAACAAAAAAAATAACAGGAAGTAACAATCACTTTTCCTCAAAAACTCTTAACATCAATGAACTGAATTCCCCAATAAAAAGACAAAGACTAACAGACTGGATATGTAAGCAGGACCTGAAATTTTGCTACATACAGGAAATGCACCTCAGTGACAAAGACAGACACTACCCCAGAGTTAAAAGCTAGAAAACAATTTTAAAATTGCAAAACTTCTGTGAGGAAAAGGACACTGTCAACAGGACAAAAAGGCAACCAACAGATTGGGCAAATATCTTTGCCAATCCTACATCTGATAGATGGATAATATCCAATATATACAAAGAACTCAAGAAGTTAGACTCCAGAGACTCAAATAACCCTATTGAAAGTGAGGTACAGAGCTAAACAGAGAATTTTCAACTCAGGAATATCAAATGGCCCAGAAGCACTTAAAGAAATGTTCAACGTCCTTAGTCATCTGGGAAATGCAAATCAAAACAACCCTGAGATCCACTCATACCAGTCAGAATGGCTAAAATCAAAAACTCAGGTGATAGCAGATGCTGGAGAGGATGTGGAGAAAGATGAACACTCCTCCCTTATTGGTAGAATTGCAAGCTGGTACAACTACTCTGGAAATCAGTTTGGTGGTTCCAAAAATTAGACATAGTAATACCTGAGGACCCAGCTATACCACCCTTTGGCATATACCCAGAAGATGCTCCAACATGTAATAAAGACACATGCCCCATTATATTCATTGCAACCTTATTTATAATAGCCTGGAGCTGGAAAGATCCCAGATGTCCTTCAACAGAGGAATGGATACAGAAAATGTGATACATTAGTATAATGGAGTACTACTCAGCTATTAAAAATGATTAATTCATGAAAGTTTTAGGCAAATGGATAGAACTACAAAATATCATGCTGAGTGAGGCAACCCAATCACAAAAGAACACACATAGTATGTACTCACTGATAAGTGGATATTCGCTCAAAAGCTCCAAATAACCAAGATACAATTCACAGACCACATGAAGCTCAAGAAGAAGGAAGACCAAAGTGTGGGTGCTTTAGTCCTTTGAAGGAGAACAAAATACTCACAGGAGAAAATATGGAGATGAAGTATAGAGCAGTGACTGAAGGAAAGGCCATCCACAGACTGTATCACCTGAGAATTTATCCTATATAGTTTCCAAAACCAGACACTATTGTGGATGCTAAGAAGTGTATGCTGAAAGGAGTCTAATATGGCTGTCTCCTGAGATGCCCTGCCAGAGCCTTACAAATATAGGGGTGGATGCACTTAGAGGAGTTAGAGAAAGGCCTGAAAGAGTTAAAGAGGTTTGCAACCCCGTAGGAAGAATAACAATATCAACCAGACCCCCCAGAGTTCCCAGGGACTAAGCCATCAACAAATGAGTACACTTGGCTACAGCTGCATATGTAGCAGAAGACTGCCTTATCATACATCAATGGGAGGGTAGGTCTTTGGTCCTATGAAAGATCTGATAGAACCTAGTGGGGAAACCCCCACTCAATTCCCGATTTGGCATGCACCCAAAAAATCACGAAGGACCATCTTGATTTAATTACATAAGGTCGTTTAATTACAGAGCTCCGGACCAACATGCATCCCACACAGGAGATAACGGATGTCATGTCGGTCACGAGGCTCGAAAGCTACGGGGTTTTATGGAGTAAGGGGCTTAGGGGTGTGGAATTCAGCATAGTGACACACTATTAGCTTATTCAAACATCAGCAGAAAAATTACATGTACGTGCAGGGTGTCAGAGTTCTGTGAGTTGTTGACTCAGTTTAGATAGCTCTGTTATGTCTTCACATTCCTCTTTATCTTATGGTCAAGAATGTTTTAACTATGGGGCATACCCAGGTTTGTTTTTCTTTATTCTCAGCCCCAAGCAGCCTCTAGGCTCACAAACAACCAGCGATTTCTGAGTACTTTATATGACTTACAGGTCTTGAAATTTCATCTTTCTTTCAGCTCAGTAGGGGCCCCAGTGTAGGGGAATCAGGGTGGGGAGGTGGGAATGAGTGTGTGGGTGGAGGAACACCCTCATAGAAGCAGAGAGAGGGAGGATAGGATGAGGGTTTCTGGGAAGGGGGGGCAGGAAAGGACATAACATTTGAAATGTAAATAAAGAAAATATCCAATAAAAAAATAAAAATAGCAGGGGCGTGGTGGTGCACGCATTTAATCCCAGCACTCTAGAGGCAGAGGCAGGCAGATTTCTGAGTTCGAGGCCAGCCTGGTCTACAGCTGTGAGTTCCAGGACAGCCAGGGCTATACAGAGAAACCCTGCCTCGAAAAAACCAAAACAAACAAACAAAAAAGACAAAAACAAAAAAACAAAAAGAAAAAAAAACAGGAAAAAAACAACAGTAAACAACAACAAAATAAATAAATAAAATGAAAATAAAAATAAAAAATAAAGAAGATAAATTTCCAATCTGCCCCCCCCCAATAACTATGGAAGCCATCACACTGATAGGCAAGGTCAAGGACAGAGCAACATGGTGTCCTGTTTATTAGAGTCAGAAGTCAGTATTTAATTGATTACTCTACCACTTATTGTAAACTGGTTGGAAATATTTAATTTCATTGTGGGTTACTTTTCTCAGGTAACAACAGCTACGAAAATAATAGTATGGGTTGGAGAAATGGCTCAGCTGATAAAAGCACGATCTACTCTTCCGGAGTACCAAGTTTCAATCCCCAGCACCCCCACTGTCTATAGCTCCAGTTCCAGGGGATCTAACAGCCTCACATAGACATTCATTCATGCAAAATGCCAATGCACATAAAGTATAAAAAAACCCAAAAAATTAGTAATTGTCTATTTGGGTTGCTCTTATGAATAAATGTAAAAGATATTGCTTAGGACAGTACTTGGCATTGTACTTATTAAATATAGTTCTCAAGTTTTTGATGAATTTGATCCCATTTATTTCATTTTAATTTTTCCCTGGACTAGCTTTCAAAATTAGAGATACCAGTCTAATAGCTTGTTATCATATCTATGCCCCATGCAATCGGTTTTACCTTTGTGATCTCTCCAAAGCTTTAGTTTTAAATTTTATATTGGCAATAAGATAGAATGGATAAAGTGAGTATGTATTTGATGATTTCATTTTGGCTCTCTAAAAAGCATGGAAAACTGTGCAATTGTTAGGACAGTGGCTCTCACAAGGTAGTTCAGGAACCTTTAGATTTCCAAAGCATTTCAGAGTTTCAGGAGGAGATAACCCTTTCCAGAATAAAACTGACATGTGATTGTCTTATTCGTTGTTTCGCAAGTGTATAGTGATGCTTTCCACAGATCACATGATCTGAGAGCTTGAAAAGTGTGAGCCTGGAGGAGAGCAGAGAATCTACCTGTGAACCTAATGAGAAAGCTGTGAATCATAGTAACTCTTTTCAATAATAGTGTAGTTTTTAAATGTATTTTTATTGAAGCATATGTTCTTTTCCCTAGTATTGATGACTAAATCTGGGCATTTTCTCTGAACTTCACCATTAGCCCCTTTGATCAAATGTTGGGGTAATTGTGATTTTCTTTAAGATTTATGTGCTTAATTGAATTTATGTGTTCAGGCCTGCATGTGAGTGTGTATGAGTATAGATGTTCACAAATTCCGTAGGAGGAGTTTAGATCCTCCTGGGCTGGACATACAGCTGGTGATAAGCTACCAGCATGATGCTGGGAGCCAATCTCAGATCTGCTACAGAGGTATGTTCTTTTAATGTCTGAGTCATCTCTCTATCTTCATTACTATGATTTTTAAATAATTAATACATTAAAGATGAAAATTGTTCACAAATAGGAGTGAGTTAAAGAAGTGTCTTTAGAGCTATCCATAGGTTTAAAGAGTTATTTTACAAGGACCTTATGCCCAAACTTCTGAAGACTAATGTATCAGGCGATCATTAGGTTCTTAGATACTCTCCTGGAGCAAATGGTTTTTATTTTGTTTTCATTTTGTTTTGTTTGTTGTTTTTCTGTTTGTGAGTTGCAAGACTCACCTATATGTCAGGAGGGATATTGCATATCACATGTCCCACCCAGCCTCAGATGTTCAGGACTGAGTGAGTACTCAGCTGCTCTATGTTATTCTTTCTGATTACAGAACCACTGACACAAGCTGTGGACAAGCCATACAGCAGGGACCACTATGATTCTGTCTAGAGTCAGTGAAAACATTACCTTGAATGACATATTGTATCATCAGCTTCTCACTCTTGACAGCTGTTTACAAAATATTTATAAAGAAGAATATAGCCACAGAAGAAAAAAAAAAAAAACCTCTGTAGGAACCAGAGACAACTAATGATTGGACAGAATCTGTGTTCTTGGCACAGCAGGGCAGTTATACATATGAACTCACAGTGGTTATTAAAGCATCCATGACAACCATGCAAGCCCAACCCAGTCCAAGTCCCAGCATGAGAAGGGAGTTGGATATAAATTCCTACCCATAGTTATGGAACTATTGACATTTGCTAGTGGCTTGAAGAAAGAGAGATGGTTTTCTCAGATTGTAGCCTCTGGTAAGCTAGCCATGCTTCTAATGGAATACCATATTTAAGAATATACAACATAGATTGGTCCTTATAGGCTTACAATTAAAGGAAAAGAAAGGGGCGCCAAAGATAAGCAAAAAGAAAATTGAAGGTAGGTCTGTGAAGAATAGGGGATAGAGTGTGAATATTATTATTTCAAAGTATGAACTCAGAATAAACATGTTCTAAATGTAGAAATTTAAGTGTTCTATATGATGATATTTAGAGAATTACATAATATTTTTATAATCTGGGTACCCAATTTATATGCATTTGATGGTTAAATATGGCTCCAATAAACAAGCTATTTTCTTCTTATATATAAAGGAACTTCTAGGATAAAAATCTAAGTAAACAGACATATATGAGGACAGGATTGCCTATGACTTATGACTTTTGGTGCTGAGCTTGTATGATCAGTTTCATGGCTAAGATCTTCCAAATGTCTTGACATCACCGAGGAACCCCTATCTCCATTTCCTCACTGGAACTCTTTCATATTTGGTCATTTCAATCAGAAATAAATCTAAGAATTTATTGCACAATAGTCCTATCCTAAGATTTATATGGTGTAAGAGAGACTGCTTCCATTCTGTCATCCCAGAAACTATATAGAGGTTTATACTGCTTATTGCTGTTCTTTGGGGAGTCATGGATGCATTCCTCAAACCTAGGAATGTCAAGAAAGGTCAATATTAAGATGCTAACTATGCTAACTATGAGGCCAGACCCACACTTTTGTTTGGATGTCCAGTGACACAACTGGGAAAATAAAATACCAACTCAAACCCTGTGGAAATGTACCGATTGAAGATGAGTGGCCCAGTTTGGATGCCAGGCAGTGCCAGCTGCTGTCTCAACCAGATGTTCTTTCAGGCATGTGGTATCACTACTGGGGAGAATGGGAGAACCTGTACTGACTCTCATAATGAGCCTATTGAAGCGCCAGGTGGGACACATTCCAGGTGTGTGATCACTTTGCTAGAAGATGGGCAATAGGAAGCAATTTTATTTGATTTAGATAGTTATATATTTTCTAGGAAACACTTCTGCTAAAGGTACCTATTAGCATTTGCAAAAGCATAATAATAAGAATAATTTTTAAAAATTAGTTAAGTAATTGAACATGGGGCTTAATTTTTTTTTTCATTTTCTCCACTTCTTTGGATGATAAATACATGACTCCACAAAGCTGAGAAACACAACAATCCACTAAGTAGTTGAACAAATATTAACTTCTGAGCTGAGACTACAACCAGATTCACTCTTTCATACATTACGCGTTTGTAATTTCCCATTGACTAGGGTAATTGCCAATTCCAGTGAGCTAACTTAAAAATCTGTTTTTCTCTTTAACTAAAACATAATATAAAATCAGGATCAGATTTCTGCTCTGCGCCTGTGGAAATGGCTTATTTCCAGAAATGTTTAGAGAGTAGAATAGTTTGCACCCAGATGTAGCTGCAGAACACTCAGAAAAATGCTTGTTTTCTTGTATATAATTCCAACCTTCCACCCGCGCTAACTGCAAATGACGATTTGGGTTGTTTCTCAACATTTTAATGAAAATGAAAGCTTCATCTGGGGTAATATGTCATCTCTTATGCAAATGTATCAACTAATGATTCCCTTACCAGTCTTCAAGGGAAGTCTGACCGCCAAGGAAGAGAATCTAAGTCATGGTTATGGTGAACAATTGTCCAGCTCTGAAACCACTAAAGTAGAAGCTTGGTCCCACAGGACATGTTGTAGAGACTTGATGGAGAACTTAGGAGATGTTAGAGTTTGTGAAGTACCCATGTCTCCTCAGAGCTGTAGGATAACTCCCAGGAGAGGAGGTTAACATAAAACCTGTCTATTTGCTTCACTTATTTTTCTTTCTGAAGCATTTGCTAGAATTCTGGTGTACGAAATGGATCAAACAAACCTAAAAGTTTTCCTTCAGAGGCTGGGAAGTCCAAACCTTGGGCTTCCAGGATGTGAACTCAGTATTTTTAATAACGTAATTATTATATATTACTCAATGTTGAGCATTATAATTCTAACAACAGGAATCATGTGAGAGCCATTAGGAAAGTTTTTAGATCTAACAAAACTTGAATGATTGTTAGGAGTCTTGGAACTCTGAATTATGAACCTCTTATGGACATGTATCAAGAGAGAAAGTCCATGGATTTAATATTAATACCTGGCTATAATTTACTAGAAGACACACAGGAATTTAAGATGATGTTAGTAAAAAGTAAGTGACTCCCCGGCTCAGCTGAGGGACTAATATTAAAGCTTGTTGGATAAAGGAAATGGAAGACCTGTATAATAAATATTGCCTGATCAAATGTAGTCCTGAAACATTGGTATCCATAGGGAGCTTGTTAGTTCTGTGCCCATTCCAGACTTACAGAATTGACTTAACAATATTCCCAAGTGGCTTATATAAATACTGGCAAGTTCGATTAACAAGAGCTCGTGATGCATTTCTGCTTAGTCTTGACTAGTGTGGAATATCAGCTAGCTGTCAACTAGTATAATGAGTAATATTGTGGGCTTATAGTACTGGTGATACTCAGTGAGAGAAAAATGGCTATTATTGGAAAGCAATGGTGCTGGTAAATTTGCAAAGTGTTGAGGAAAGGATAATCACTAGCAAAATGAGAAAGGGGTAGGGTCCATAGTGGTCAAAACTCCTAATATAGGGAAGGGCCAGCATCCAAGATGGGCAATGCACATCCCATTAATTAATATGTCAAGTAATTAAAAGCAGCTTCATAGTGATGCCACACAGCAAAGGGAAAGGGCTATAGGAATCCTTGGAATAATGATGAGACAAATTGGCTTTCAGGGTTGGACCATATTTTTATTCCTCCTTTAGTGCAACTTAGATAAGTCTTTCCCACCTCCTGAAATGGAGGAGTAGAGTATATACAATTCAATAGATAACAGCCTCAGATTCTAGAATTTTATGGACAATACCCTTGCAAACTACCATTTCTATGAATGAAATTGGAAAAAGTTGTGCAGAATGACATTAATAATATTAAAGCTGTCAGCATGGAACTAATAGCACTCTCAAGTTCAAAAGAATATAAACTGTGGTTACAATAAAATGCTTAAGCTTGAAATGAGTATCTTGCTTGCATCTGAAGTTGGACTCTGAGCAGTTCCTACACTTAGTGTTCTCTTAAGGAATTACCACTTGTTTTCTTTCAAATTCATTGATGACTTTATAATACTGGCCTCTCCTGGATGCATCGTCATCCTTTCACTACTAACACAGTGATATAAATATTTGTGGTATCCTCATTAAAGCAAAATAATGCTTAGAGGAGAAAAGTAGTAGTCCCAAGACCATAGAATATTCAATAAAAACACAAGTTCTTTTCTTTCCTTTTTAAATAAAATCAAATGTAATAAGATAAACAAAAACTAATGTATCTATCTACAAGCAAATGGAAGGGAACATACCCAAGAGAAAACACAGACATCAGAGACCCACTCTCTTGCACAATCAGGAATCTCAGAAAAACACTAAACAGAAAGCCACAATCCATAAGCAGAGACTCCAGTAAAGACTCCTGTAGGCTCTCTTCATAAGACCTTTGATCATACTGATTTAGAGGCACTGCTTTCGTGGTTTCGTGAATCCCCTTTGGTGCTAACAGTCTTTCACCTCCTCTTTTATGAGGATAAAGACTGGTTAGAGACATCCTATTTATGGCTAATATAGTTATTAGTTCATGTATATATTGTCTTTAGCCACAGGTCCTTGCCATCAGTTTGGTGCTATCAGTAGCTAAAGTCTTGTCAACAGCCTGGGTTGTTTGTGAATTCATATGAGATTCCTTTAGCCAACAATTCATTTTGGTATAACCCATCATTGTTCATTTCTTTTGGTGGCAAGATATGGCTAGTTAAAACTCTGTCTCATTATTTGGTGATTTAATTTAGATTGCCTTAATATATAAGTTTTAGCAAGCTTGTATTAGGTTTCCATACTATTCCTCAAATGCTTTTTAATGTTAGTTTCTCTCCCCATATTCTTCTATTTTCTCTTTCTCTCTCCCCTCCACCTGCTCCTTTATCGTTCTGTTTCAGACTGGCCAATCTATCCATATCTATCTATTTACCTTTCCTAAGGAGAGCTCTTTATATTCACTACTCCCTTACTGTATATCTAACTTTTGTGCTTCTATACATTGTAGTTTGGTTATCATTGACTTAATAACTAATATCTACATATGTAATATTTGTCCTGTATCAGAGGAACATCATTCACAATGATTTTTTCTAGTTCTATCCATTTACCTGTGAATTTCATGATGTTATTTTTAATGGCCATATAATATGCCATCACATAAATGTACCACATTTTCTTCATCCACTCTTATGTTGAGAAACATCTAAGTTGTTTCCAGATTCTGGCTATTATGAACAAAGTAGCAATGAACATGGACACAACACACTTTCAAAGACAGCCTTGAAAAAAGAATCCTGGTGTACTCTCAAATTTCATCAGGACTTGAAATATGAAGATTGGTATGTATGAGTTCAAACACATTATTTAAGAAAACTGCTTCTGCATTGACATCACTTAATTACTCTGAATATATATATATATATATATATATATATATATATACACATATATATGTGTGTGTGTATGTATGTATGTATATATACATACATATATACAATATATGTATATATATATATATATATATACACATAAATGTATAAATAAAATGACTCTTGTTCTTCCATCTCTACTATTGATAAGAAACTTATTTTGTTGAGCTAACCTTCTAGAAATTGGAGGATGCAGATCTTTGAATTTTCCCTGCTCTTGTTCGAAGAATGTTTTATATATATATATAGTGATAGAAATGTCACAAATCAATCTTTTGTCATTTTTTTTTCATTTTCTTCAGGATATTTTCTTCATTCTAGTTTCCAACCTCAGAAGGGACAGAGGTTTTATCTTCTACACTCTGCTTGTGACTCTCATTTTCTCATGAGGATCATATGGCATTTCCTTCCTTAACTTTTGTCACCTAATTTTATGTAGTAGTATTATCAATTAGAATGAATAACATTCTGTAGCAATAAATACACCCAAATATGTAAAAGATGGATCAAATGTAAGATTATTCAGATACAGGATAGTGGGATGTGACAAGAAAGTGCATCTTGGCACTGTAGTCATGGTCATCTGTAATGTGGGCTTTCTAAAGCATTCTTGAGTGGTCTCTTTACAATTAGCCAACAGGAAACAAGAAAATTGTTCTATAAAAAAGGACAATTTTCTAGAGAAAACCCTGGGAGTTTTATGGTTAATATTACTCCCAATCTTCAGGCGTACATGGCATGATCAATTAATAGGGAGGCAACAAAATGTAGATTTTCTTGGGCATAAAAAGGGCAGAAATGAATTTTTATCAAACCACTAGCATCTGGATGCTAGTAATGTTCAAACAGAAGTCAGTGAACTCACAGCCAACAGAGGAGGCCAGAGCCAGTGCTCACACACATAAGGTCTCTTCTAGTGCAAGTAATCACTGTTTGAGATGAAATGTTCGGTGTCACTGGTAAAATGACTCTTGTTCTTCCATCTCTACTATTGATAAGAAACCTATTTTGTTGAGCTAACTTTCTAGAGATTAGAGGATGCAGATCTTTGAATTTTCCCTGCTCTTGTTCGAAGAATGTTAGAACAGATTCAAATTCAATGTGTAAATGAGTAGTCAGTAGAAAGAAACTTAGAAATTACAAACGGCTCTGTGAAACCCCAAATTTCTCTTTCTCTCTAAGAATGATAGATGAGCTGTGGCTCAGGATGTGGGTCGGTAGTAGTTTGAGGAGAAAATGATCTACTGTGATTAGTTTATGGATACATACAAAAGGCCCTGCAAAATCAAATCTCAACTTTCTACCCCATTTTTTTTTCATTCTCTTATCTTTCTTTACTTGAATTCTGCTACCAGTTTGAATCTTCCAATGCATTTTGTTTGCACTCTAAATATATTTAAGTTCCTGTTATTGTGACAAAGACTAAGATTGTGCCATAGAATAGTGGTGTATTATCATATAAGAAAATTAATCTGTAAAAGGTCTTTGTAAATCTATTATTATATAGAGTTGGGCCAAAACTTTGCTCTTGATTTGATAGTATGGGCCATATTTGGCCAATAAAGGACACCATGACAACAGCTGATGCTGATAGATAACTGTTGTCTAGAGTTCAAGCTCATTGTATCGTAATTGATAGAAATATGATGTTAGAAATTGAATTTAATTGTAAGACCTGACATTTATAAACAATGGGTAATTTATTAGGCATCAGAATTTTGTTCAAGTTATTGATTCCATTTCCTGTGTGAACTTTAACAAGTTAATCAAATATCTAAGCTTGATTATTTTTCTATGAAAACGTTGGAAGTAACACCACACATGCTTGACTTGAGAATGGACAATTACACTAAAACATTTAGCATAGTGCTGATCACCAAGTTAGTCTGTTGTCAATGACTATCAATATGAAAAAAATGAATAAATGTGCAACAAAGTGGACTGCTGCTTTGGCTGTGTAAATGAAGGTAACCAGCCATTGAACACTTTATATAATAGCATATTGGATATTGCATATTTATATTATTTCAATAAATGAGATAAAAGACGGCAATAAAAAGTATTTCTGGTACTGATGACTCCAGCATGAAAGTTATACAGCATTTCATTTTTCAACCTTTTAAAACCTTTAACATAGTATTGTTTGAGTTTTTGGCAAATCCTTTCTTTCAGTAGATTATTTTCATCTCACTACTGTATTTGTTTTATGTCAGACTCAGTACATCTTTGATTTATGCTCACTCTTTCTTTTTGAGGCTTTAAAATATCAGCTGGACCAAAAAAAAAATGATTATTTGAAAACAGTTTTTCCAAGTAAGAAATCCAGAATGACTGATGGTTTGAATAATGCCCATATTATAGTCCTAGAATACAGAAGATACACAAAGGCTCTTCAAAATGAATTTCAATGTGTAAGAAGTGAGTCTGTTTTATTAAATTTCTGCATATGAAAAAACCCTTAGACTATATTGCTATCTCTACCCAAATTCATAGTAAGCCATATCTAGCCATATCTAGTGTGTTTTAATATTGAGCTATAAACAGTGTAAGAAATACAGGAGAGTTTTTGTTATTGTTTGTTTGTTTCTTTTGTTTTGTTTTGTATTTGTCAGTACAGAAAATTTTTAGTTCTAGAATAATTGTTTGTAATATTTAGAGAATGTAATACTGACACTTTCCTAAACCTATTTGCTTCCTAACTGCAGCCTACATGCTGAATCCTCTTTCCACCATAAGTGCAACTCTCATCAAAGGAGCTTCAGTTTGACACACACACAGAACATTATAGAAAGTCACAGTTGACCAAATGCAGATCACTAATTGTGGTGCTACTCAGCCCCAACTAATATCCGTACAACACCTAAATCTCACAGCATCATGGGCTGGGAGTGGGTAAATTGAAAAAACTTGAGAACCAGGAAGTCCTCTGTGAGATAGTATCTTCTATATGTGACATGTAACCTGAAGGCATAAAATTTCAAAACTATGGTCAATTAACCATGACCTGCACAAGGACAATATCTGCTGACATGTATAAATGTGAACTCTCAACGTCCTACCTTTACTTTAGGAGATACAGACAATTAAAGGTTGATAAGCAAGGAAGAATTAGTGTTCTTCAGTCTTCAGGTATGACCCTCATGATAGGTCATGCAGTTCCAAATGGTATTTCTTAAAGAAATAGTCTCATGGACTGACACCAAATTGACTCATTGTGTTATGTATATATGTATATATATGTGTGTGTGTGTGTGTGTGTGTGTGTGTGTAACTATAATTGATGAAGAGACCATGTGTATGAGGAGCTTGGAAAATACAAGAGTTTGAAGGTGAGAGGAAAGGGTGAAAATATTGTAAATATAGAACTTATATGTGGTATTCTCAAAAACATTAAAATAATGTAAGAACTTCTCAAAAAACAAATGTATCATTAATTGCCAATAAGGTGTGTCTAGTATATATATATATATATATATATATATATATATATATATATATATACACATATACACATATATATGTGTGTATATATATATATACACACATATATATGTATATATATCAGTATTTCTATATAATACTATTTTATTAATAGCCATGACATTAAATTATATATTTTACTTACCTTTTTGAAGACATTAATGTATATAATATATGTTCTGGGATACATTCTAGTTAGATATGTTTTATAGGAAAGAACATTGAAAGGAAATGCCGCAGAATGAAAATTAGAGACTAGGAGCTGGAATAACAATCTAGAAAGTTTGGCTACTCCCCTGAGCTCTGGGTCTTGATGCTGTTGTGCCTCCCTTGGCAGCAATGATGGGAAAGGATGCATATTTTTTTATATTATTTCTTGATGTTTAAATTGAAAAAAGTTTAAATTAAAGAGTTTTTCAGATTAAAATGATGCAAACAAGGCATGTCCTGCTGGGGCATGTCAATTTAAGAGGCCCTGTAGCATAGCAACTGGCTCAGCTATCTTAAAGCATAGGAGACTTTTTTCAGTACAACACCAGCATGTGTCCACTAAGTTCTCACTAAGTCATCTCCACTAAGATCATCATATAGAGCATACATTTTAAAAGTAGTTTCTAAGCACAATCTATTTCTATCATTGGTAACAACAGCATACAATATTATGCCATGCCTTATTGGGTGTTCGTACATGTTATATGCTACATATGGCAGAAGTACCTAGGACTATGATTGATTATGATTACAGGAACGTGTATAGTTGTCTTCTAGGGTTAATCCTGTGATATACATACATACATACATACATACATGCAAACATACATATATACATACATACATACATACATACATGTGTGTGTATGTGTGTATGGTAGTTGGGAGGACATAAGAGGTTTTGCTGGAGAAGGGAAGAAATGGAAAAATACATATATATTTGATCACGCCCTATCCTATTGTCTCATAGACATTTTAGCCCAGGACATGGTGTATCTATCCCTGATTTGCTTTCTACCTGCATTTGAAGGCTTTTTGACCAGGTTTTGGGCTTCCGTCTCTTTTACCTCTAAGAAGACATCATCTGTCTCATAGGTCACTCATAAACACAGATCAATTCTGTACAAATTGCTTGGCTGGAGTGATGAAAGTGTTTAGTAACCTTACATCTGAATCTTGGCCAATGTTGATACTCTTGTATATATCTTCACCTGACTATTCTTTCAGCACAGCTATGGGAAAGGAGAAACCTTTTTCATCACCTGCTGGTGGTACTTGTGGGAATACACAATCTTTATTTTTCTATTTTTATGATTATTTTTCTTTATTTATTCACTTTACATTCCACTTACTGCCCCCTCCGCTCACCCCTCCCACAATCCTTCTCCCATACCTTCTCCCCTTCTCTTCAAAGCCTGTACTTCAGATATGCTCTTCTAAGTAGGCTGACTTGTCTGACCTAAGTGGGAGAGGGTGCACCTAACCTCATGGAGACTTGATGTGTCAGAGTTGGGACACACCTAGCAAGAATGTACAATCCTAAAAGTTCATGTGAATCTCTTCTAGAACTGTTAAAGTCTATGGATTATCCTTTTGCCCAGTTAGGGTAAATGCCTGTGAGGATATTGATGACAATATTCCACATAGTAATTGGTTGCTTATTTTTTCAGGCTCTGTGTACTTCAGCTAAGATCTTAAGGTTTTAGGTTGAACTTCATTCCTCAGTAATAGAGTTGAACAACACATTTAGGAAGCAAACTGAATTTATACATTATATTAATTAGCTCACTTTGGATTCCATCTAAGTATGTGACTGTAGGAAAGTCATTTAAGTCTTGTAAGAACCACCCTGCAACTGTAACTACTGCTCTTAAGTGAGGCCAGAAATCGAATAGTTTAAAAGACTGTAACTTTGAGTTGTGGAAAGAAACAATGAAAATGTTTTTACTATTAGTCATTTACTAATCTTATTTAATGATACAATAGGTATGATGTTCAAAATGTATCTTAAAATACATGTGGCATTCTTTGGTTTCTAGGATGAGTCATCATAAATATATCTGCTTGCAACATATATTCCTGCTGCTTCCCCAGAAAGATAAATATGGTTAATAAAAAGGATAAAAACTTAAAACAATGTGGTTGCTTTGCTCTACCTGGTACTTGATTCATGAGAAGTTTGACTTGGTAGAAATGGAAATTATGTTACAGTGGAACATTTACTATTTTCAAGTGTATTTGTGATTGACAGATGTGGTTGAGCAAAGTTGGATGATTTTCATGTGTATAAGAAAAAGCCATATTATGGAGTATATGGTTGCCTATCTCCTTTTCTGAAAATGAAAAAGAATTTGATGGGACTCCTCTCTGTTGCATCCTCTATGTCCTCTATGTTTAAGGCTCAGAGGTATTTTGGGATAATGTGCACATTGGATAAGGGAAGAGGATCCTGCTACCAGGATGTAAAACATGTCAACTTAGAAATAGGAAAGCCACTGAATTCTTTCTGATGATAGAGCAAAAACCTGTGAAGCTCATGCCATATGGAAAACTACAGATATGCTTCTCAGCATAGGGTAATTCTATTTTGTTTTTATTTAAATTATTTTATTTTAAGACTATTTTAAAATCAGTTCCTTGCAACATGTAAGCTTCCATATTCAGAGAATCCCAGCAGCAAAGCACCAGGGAGTGGATGCTAGAGAGAGATGAGACAGGCAACTTCTGCTGAGGCTCTCTACCCATCAAGCAAGGGCACTAGGAGTGTGTCAAAAACTACAGAGCAAGTGTGTCCAGATGTTTCTACTGACAAGAGCTATGGCAGTCTCCAGACAGTGTGGGGCAATTTTATGGCTTCCTACCTGCTCACTCAGACTCTCTATTACCATTTACATTCACATGTTTACAGAAAGAGCCTGGCACATAACACTGAGCGAGGGGAAGAGGTAAGAGTAGATACCAGGAAGGGAAAGATATGCTGTTTTTATAGACTAGCTATTCTACAGAATGGATATGACTTGGTTGTTATTAAGCCTGGCTGTTGAGAAGGGGGAAAACACAGGGAGAAATGCTGTATCTAGTTTGAGACCTATCAGGCACTCATGTCTACCAGAACACTAAGAAAATCACCAGAATAATCAGACAGTGGATTTGGCCACATTGAGGATGATCTTCTGATGGAAGATATGTGACTCCATATATACTCTGCTTTACTGATGGTAGTTTCAAAAGTGATGGTTATGAAACTATATGATAATAAATGAAGTAATCTAGAAAGATAGTAAAGAAAATGTTCTGCATGAGCTGTGAAGAGCTTCTTCATTTAAGATGTGAGCTGAAAGTCAAATAAAACCAATATTCCAGGAGAAAAGTATATTTCTGTGTCTAGAAATATGAGGAAATTGTGTAACACTGTAAAAACAGACATCCATACAGGAAGGAATAGCATAATACGATTGCTATGTATGGAGATCATAATGGAGGATACGATGTGTGCGTGTGTGTGTGTGCATGTATGTGTGCGTGTATGTGCATGTGTGCATATGTATATGTGAGAGTGTATATGTGTGTGTGCATGAATATGTGTGTGTGCATGTGTGTGTGCGTGTATGTGACAGAGAGTGTATGCACACGTGTGCATGTGTGTGTGTGTATGCATGTGTGTGTGAGCAAGTAAAAAAAAAAAAAGATGTGAGCTGAATCAACTAAATGAAAATAAACACAGATTTGTCACTAACTCAGCAACAAGAAAAGGCTCTCCACTCTCTCAAGACCTATTTAATATACTACTTGAAATCTTAGCTAGAGTAATAAGAAAGCTGGGAGAAACAAAGAAAACACAAATTTTTAAAAAGTAAAAATATCTTTATCTGCAGAGGATATGATTATATTTGTAAATCACCACCCACCAGAAAACATATATAGCTGATAACCCCTTTCAACAAAATTAACACAAGAAAGGCTATAGCCTTCCTATATACAAATGATAAATAGACTTCAAAAGATATCAGGGAAACAATATTTTTCATTATTCTCTCTCTCTCTTTCTCTCTCTCTCTCTCTCTCTATATATATATATATATACACACACACACACAAACACACATATATATATGTATATATATGTATATATATACACACACACACATATATATGACAGGCAACTCCTGAAACTTTCAGTGTTGTGAACGGGTTACATCTATTCATGTTGGAAAGGTGGCCCCATGAAAACTCTAAATAACCCTGGCTATTGTCAAGGCAGTTCATTTCTCTCTACAAACTGATGGTGAAATCTTACTGCTAAAGACAAGACCTACATAATTCATTGAGCATAGAAAAATCAAGCTCATGCCAACTTAGAGACATCACCCCTACTAACTAGTATTCTTGGTGCTGAAAAGAATTCTACAAAGTACCAAAGGAAAAAGGAAAACTCCAAACCACCTACAAGCCTTTTGATCTCTAATGGTCTTGTCTGCAAGACCTGTTTGTGTACTAGTGGCACTAAAATTGTGGTAGTAACCAAACTTTATTGGATGTAAGATCCATTCTCTGAGTTGGAAATAAGGCCCAACACTCTTTGGGCGACTAAGAACCTGAGACTAGATAGGCCAAGGACCTAGGAGAAAACCAAATATTACTGTTGTGCTGAGAGAATGTCAAAATAAAATGACATCTAATGGCATTCCACTGTACTCATAGATCAGTTTTGCTTAGCCATAAACAGGCTTCCTCCCACACTAGATGGAAACAAATAAAGAGACCCAAAACTGGAAAATATACAGAGAGTAAGAGACCTTGGAACATTCTGTTCTAAATGGCATATCTCTATACAACTGTTCTCTGTAGGGCTATGCATCTATGCAGAAAAGGAGGTAGAAGGATTTTAAGAACCAGTGGGGTGGAGAACATCAAGGAAAATTGCCCCTTCTCGATTCAATGAGACTAATGTACCTATGAATTCAGAAACTACTGCAGAATGCACAGCTCCTGCACATGTCTAAACCAGATGGAGTCTCAATGCTGAGTGGAGACATAGACATAATCCCCCATTCATAATGCAGATTATATACAATTGATTCTACTCACACAAAATTAATTTAGTTTTTTACAACAGTCTCACTTATGCAAATCACACTTATGGATAGGTTCCATAACCAGCTGTAGATGACCAACACAAAATAAGCTCAATAGTATTGGGGAAGCAATTTTTAGATCTGGGCATTTATCTACTTTTTTTTTTTTACCTTACAGGCTTCCAGTTTTATGATTTTATGGAATTTCTGTGCATGATGAATGTGCTTGTCTCTGTGTCTGCATAGGTTTCTTGTGCTTTTCCTTTGACTCTTCTTAAATATTTGTTCTTTTGTCCTGTCCTGTTTTTTTGTTTGCATTTGATCTTATTTTTCTATATATTTATTTTCCAATGAAAGATATCAAGAAAGGTTATTGATTTTGGTCAGGGAGGAAGTATGAGGATCTGGCAGGAGTTGGAAGAGAGGAAACCATGACTGGAATAAATTATATTAAGAATACTTTCAATTAAAAATAATAAATCATCATAAAATAATGTAGACAGAAGGAAGATACATGAATAAATAACATCAGAAAGATATTAAGTTGAAAACAAAAGAATTGATATGATCTTAATATTTTAATATCACAACAAATGGAAGGACCAATGGCTACTTAGTTGTGACAGACAGTGGGTATGTCAAAGTTCATGCAAAGCCTGAATTCCAGGCTGAAAAACCGTCATGACTGGCACTCAGAGGCAGAGGCAGGGAGCTCATATATATTTCAAATATATCTCAGTCTGGGCTATATTGAAAATTACAAATCAAACTAAGGCCCTGTCAAATTCATTCAGTGGTGTGGGTCAGTGAGACTTTAGCAGTAGCAGGAGGCCACAGCAAATATAGACAAGGTGATCTTTGCATAAAGTAATGGGGGGGTCAGACTGAGAAGAAAACTGGATTACACCCTCGTTGGCATATATATTAACACTGATTGTAGATACTGTTAGATGGTATGCTTTCATGCATCTATAGATGTTTTAAATAACCTATCTAGACTTGGGTTTGTATTAGAATTAAGGATATTTTTCTGCTCACAAATTCTCCTGTATTTTGTTACTAAATTATGCTATAGTCATCCTTCTTCATAACCTGTTAAATTGTGCTTGCTTCAATCTATAACAGCAAACTTACTCCGCTTTCCAGTGTATGTACTATAGTAAGGTATGAAATTGCAATCTTTCTAGGCATGCACATGAATCTCCAAGAGTTATGTTGTATGGTTATCATGTTCTGGACATTATAATGCAACTGTTTAAATTAATCCCTGCTACAAGCAAGTGTGAGTGATTTTATAGGGTAGAGTTGGAGAGATTGTGTGCAAAATTGAAGGTCTTAGTCCGACTCTGCCCTTGTAATGGAATAACTTGCAAACAGCCAATTGTTTCTCTCTTGGGTAGACAAATCCATCCTGTTCTCCAGAGAAAATATAACAATAAACATCACCTTGTAAGCAATAAAATCAGATTTCCAGAAAGGCAATTGAATGGATCAAATCCAAACTTTTCTACATGTCGTGGGGTTGACTGGGTGGGAAAAAAAAAGATTTAAAAAACAAAACAAGTCAAAACAAAAACCACTATGCCTTCAAGTTTGTGTCTATGAGATTGAAACTATCTTCCAAAGCCTTTGACACTTCTAGTAGTTCTTATTTACTGTACTAACATACATAGAATTCTGGAATAAAAATATAGCTATGTAGAGAATAACAAAAGAGACTCGGACAAATTTAGCATCATGGAAGGCAAGAGAAGACAGTTTCAGCATGGACGTGTAGATAGAATGAATGTATCTAGCAATGATATAAAAAGAGAAATGAGGCTAGGTAGTGGTCCTTTGCTTTGGAAAAAATTGTCCCTGGGGGATTTGAAATTTCAAATCAGAAACAGAATAAAGCATTTGTAAGTTTTTCAAAGTGTATATTAAAAATAGTGAAACACATCTGGGTGCTTTCCAGCTTCTGGCTATTATAAATAAGGCTGCTATGAACATAGTGGAGCATGTGTCCTTATTACAAGTTGGAACATCTTCTGGTTATATACCTAGGAGAGGAATTGCTGGATCTTCCAGTAGTACTATGTCCAATTTTCTGAGGAACCACCAGACTGATTTCCAGAATGGCTGTAACCGCTTGCAATCCCACCAGCAATGGAAGAGTATCCCCCTATCTCCACATCCTTGCCAGCATCTGCTGTCACCTGAATTTTTTATCTTAGCCATTCTGACTGGTGTGAGGTGCAATCTCAGGGTTGTTTTGATTTGCATTTCCCTGATGATTAAGGATGTTGAACATTTTTCAGGTGCTTCTCAGCCATTTGGTATTCCTCAGGTGAGAATTCTTTATTTAGCTCTGTACCCCAATTTTTAAATAGAGCTATTTGATTTTCCGGAGCCCATCTTCTTGAGTTTTTTTATATATTGGATATTAGTCCCCTATCTGATTTACGATAGGTAAAGATCCTTTCCCAACCTGTGATGGCCTTTTTGTCTTATTAACAGTGTCTTTTGCCTTACAGAAGCTTTGCAATTTCATGAGGTCCCATTTGTCAATTCTTCATCTTACAGCACAAGCCATTGCTGTTCTGTTCAGGAATTTTCCCCCTGTGCCCATATCTTTGAGGCTTTTCCCCACTTTCTCCTCTATAAGTTTCAGTGTCTCTAGTTTTATGTGGTTTCTTGATCCACATAGACTTGACCTTAGTACAAATGGTTCAATTCACATCCAGAGAATGCCCCACCCGGGGATCCATCACATATAAAACCACCAAACCCAGACACTATTGCATATGCCAGAAAGATTGTGCTGTCAGGACCCTGACATAGCTCTTTCATGTGAGTCTATGCCATTGACTGGCAAATACAGAAGTGGATGCTCATAGTCATCTATTGAATGGAACACAGGGCCCCTAATGAAGGAGCTAGAGAAATTATCCAAGGAGCTAAAGGGATCTGCAACCTTATAAGAGGAACAATGATATGAACTAACCAGTAACCCCCAGAGTTGTGCCTCTCGTTGCATATGTAGCAGAGGATGGCCTAGTTGGCCATCAGTGGGAGGAGAGGCCCTTGGTATTGCAAAGATCATATGCTCCAGTACAGGGGAATGCCAGGGCCAGGAAGCACGAGTGGGTGGGTTGGGGAGCAGGGCAGGGCGAGAGTATAGGGGGCTTTGGGAATAGCATTTGAAATGTAAATGAAGAAAATATCTAATACAAAATAAAATAAAATAAAAATAGTGAATTTTTCCCCTGAAGAGAAATGAAATAGGGCCATGCACACACACACAGATTTGGAGGCAAGAGGTAATGTTTTTAGACTTGAAAAGGTAGAACTGAGGGTGGAAATGTGAGAAAACTTTTCACTTGATCTTTTTAGTGGTGATCAAGGCATAGACAGAGGAGAGAGCACCAAACAGCCCAGTATTTGAAGAGGGGAAATGAGTGATAGAATTTTCATGTGAGAAAGTTTGAAGGTGTAAACCAAGCATAGTAGGCAGTGTATACAAAGTGAATAGAATTTATTCGTAGATAAGTAGCAAACAACTATTCAAGCCAGGTAAGAGACAGTGGTGAGCTGAAGAATGGCCTGAAACATGAATATTTGAATATAGAGATGTACAGGTAAATGTCTCAAAGTCATAGGTGTGATGCTAATCCATAACATGGGAATGTTTAATTAATAATGAGAATTAACAAGACGAAGATGTCCGTCTCATCCAGCACAGCTTGGTCCTAAAAAATGGACTAGGGTGACAAGGGAATGAAATAAGGGCAAGCACACAAACACATGTACAGAAAAACTGTGAATAAGTGGGATCACTCTGATGAAGTTGATCCAAGCAAGGAAGCAACAGTGTACCTCTGTGCTTTTGTTATGTACAGCAGGAGAAAAGGAGCTCTCTCCTCTCAGTAAGAGGGTTCTGTAGGTGAAAGTCTCTGGTTATAAACTTCTAGAAAGAAGGCAAAGAAAATTAAGATAGGTAAAGTACAAATATTTATTAATTTCATCTTCACTAGTGAACTTATACTATATTGAATGGGGAATTAGAATATTTTATAAAAGCACTAGAAAGATGATAATGAAAAGCAAATTGCTGTGTATTAGCAGTAGTATATGTAAATATTGAACTATAATTAATTATATGTATACTAAGTACCTAAGAGCGAAGGGCATTAATGTTTACAATTGTGTTTGAAATCCATTTCAAAATAAATTGAATAATTATGATTAAGTTATACACATTATAGTTAATAAACCAATATGGAAACAGTAGAAGCCAGGTGATATATATTTACTGCTCAAATATGCTTAGGTGTTTTATGATTCTTTTATATTTCAAAAGAACTCTTTCGACAGCATCTTGCTATATAGCTCAGCATGGTTCAGGATTTTCTTGCTTTTTCCTTCTAAGTCACAGATATGTGCTACCACATCCAGTTGTGCTCAAACTTTTTATCGAACACCCCCCCCACACACACACACAGAGATATCACAAAGAAGAAGAGGGAGAGAGATGTGGAGGTTAAAAATCACATCATGCTACATTGTTGTGTAGAATCAGTGACTCTGTCTAGATGAAATAGTTAAAGAAGGGGCAGTTGGACTTTATAATTCAGTTATTAAGTCATTGAGTATAAACTCTCAGAGAAGATCAGATGTTATGTGTTTTGCCAGGTACTTTGCTGCCCTAGTTAAATTGTGTTGCATGATGCTTTTGTGTGCTGAGACTTGATGGCTCTGGTTGTAGAAGAGGAGGGTCCAGATTAATCTTAATATCAAAGGTAAACTCTTGCCTCCCAATCCCTTCCAGGTCTTGTAACATGTCCCCTGTTAGTTACTGATTCGATAAGAGCTGGAGCTCGTATCTCTAGCTGTATATGTAGCAGAAGATGGCCTACTCGGCCATCGTTGGGAGGAGAGGCCCCTGTTCTTAGGAAGATTTTATGCCCCAGTATAGGGTAATGCCAGGGCCAGGAAGCAGGAGTTGGTAGGCTGGGGAGCAGGGCCGGGGTAGGGTATAGGGGACCTTCGGGATAGCATTTGAAATGTAAATGAAGGAAATATGTAATAAAAAAAAGAGTAATTCTGCAGAGCCATTGTGGACAGGTTAGTGGAGGAGTTACAGGAAGGAGTCTTCAGTTTTATATGCTGTAGGGAGCATTGGAGTTTTGATTTTGTTCACCATTTTCCCCTCCCTTTATTTTCCCACATCGCATTTTGGGCTGGACCTGTTTTCTCAACTGTGTGAATGGGTTTGGTACTTCACAATCACCTTGCTGATGTTTTGCCAACTTCCTCCTTTTCTTGTAGTGTTGAGATTCACCCTTCCCTGTCAGCAAAAGGAGACCCTGCCTGCCAATTACCAGTCAGTATTGGCCTCAAACCTTATGACTTTCCTTTGGCAGCTGCTTGAAAGTTACTGATGATTAATGACAGACAAGTCATTAACTTTAGATTTACAAATATGCCTCAACCCACTGCCATGGATTTCATATGGGATTTTTCTATACAGTCTTTACCTATATTATACTTTGCCAAAACTCATTGATAAGATGTGCTCTGATAACTCCTTCAGTGTTTACTAATTCAACTGGTTGCATAGATTCTAATATGAATTCGTAGGTTTCATTTGTATGCAGCTGACAGGCTTCTCATATCCCGAACACTTATATAAGTATTTGTGTATATTTCTCAGCACTTCTGCCCACAAAATAGGCATAGATTTGTGGTAACATAAACAGAAATAGAGGTCTGTGCTCAAGAGCCCATCTTAAAGGGTCATTGGACATTCCATCAATATTTTTTTATCTTAAGTAATACACATAATATCAAATTCAAAGTTAATTTGATTTATTTATGATACAGGTTTTTACCATATTTCAAACAATTTAATACTTTAATATATCATTATACTACTGTTTCTTTCCTTCTGACCATTCTTGTGTCAAGCCACTGTTTCCTCTCCTTCCTTTCCTTCTAGCTCCACCCCTACCGCCCCTCTCCCCACCCCTATCCATTCCTTGTATGGATTTTAAGCAACCATGGCATATCAAGTTGCACTAAAACTAGGTATGTCCCTTTGTATGGAAGATCAAAGAGGCAACCCAGTAGGATGAATGGGTCCCTAAAAAAGCCAAATGAGTCAGAGATAGCCCCTGGTTCTACTGTAATGAATTCCACAAGATGAGCAAGCTACACAACTGTAACATACATGCAAAAAGACTATGGAAGCTTCCTGAATGTCAATTTAGAATCTGTGAGGCCCTATGATCTGATCTTGATTAATTCAGTGGGTTTTCATGAGTCAGAGGGCTCAAGAATACCACAATGGAACCCATAAACTCAACCTTGTATTAGTCTTATTTGAAAGTATTTTAGTATAATTAAGAACATTTGTATTTATACATTGATTTCTCATTTTCTTACTCGATCAAGACTTTAATGAGTTCATTCATAAATGTAATGACTATTCTGATGTTTATAGTTTTCAATAAACATCAGTTTTCTAATTGTAAACAGTAAAATGCGTATTATCAGGCATAGAATTCTCTCACACTGACGTTATTCTGTGGTTAGATGTTTCCCTAAAAATAGGAACACTGAAGCAAATAGTATGGATATTTTCATTCTTTGAGACTATTTTTCTTCAAACTGTATCTGAAAGTTCTTTTATTTTTCTTCTGCTGGCATCCAATAGTGTTCTAATGCAGCTTCATTATCAGTATTGATATCTGAGCATATTTGTTGGGTCTACAATATATTCATTCCCCATTTGCCTTGAATTCCCCAGCTGTCTTTCTCACAGCTACAGCAAGGAAAGAATTATTTTTAGGAAAGGAATTCCTTTTTTAACAAGTAAGAAGTGGTGACTGACTTCAGTACATGCAATTCTCTTCTAAGCTATTTGATATTAACATGGGATTAAGTGTCTAGTTCACACCCTCTTATCCCTTTCTGGGCTTGCCCTTTAATTCAGTCTTTTCTGGCCTGCTGGGTTTGCAATGAGATTTGTGGTGATTATTTTATATTTTCATTCTTGCTTTTCTGCTGATCTCTGCTTATTTACCATTTTAACTAGCAATCAAGTGGGTCAAGTAAATATCATGTGACATCACAGGGAACACAATTCTGGGGAAAATATAACAGACTGAAAGAAAAGCTTCTTTTTTACAAGGGGTACAGAGATTCTCACTGTATGTAGACCCATTATTTTGGGATACTATAGCTTGTCACTGGAAAACAAGTTCATTCTCATTTCACATTGTTCAAGGATAGATAAGCCTATGCAAAGTATTTAGCTTCAGAAAAGTGAAATATAAAAACTATTTCCACAATATGATTTTACATGGAGAATTAAATTTGGTCATATAAGAAGATTCAAGTACAGTTCCTTAGACATAACTATTATCCAGTAAATTTTCATTATCTGCACACTTAACCTTTTGAAAAACAGTGGGCTAGGACAAATTCCACAGTAAAAAAATGGTGAAGGACACTGAAAGGTGCTGGGACCTACCTGAGTAACTTCATCTTTTCAGATAGGGAATCATGAACACATTGCTGTAGATATATTCCTGATACTAGACATACTAGGGTAGTTGGTAATGATTCTTCATTGTTTAATAAGGAGTAAAACATTTCAAAGTGTGAAGACTCAGGTAATGAATCTCAAGTAAAAGGTCAAGCAGTTGAACATACTAGAAAATATTGCAGTTGCTGTAGGTATAGTAAGAATCTAGTTCTTGGAAGATAAACCTATTGGTGTGTTCTTCAGTTCCATGATTATTGTAATTATTTCATGATTCAGTGAGTTTGTACTTAATATTAGACTGTATTTGCCTCATTAATTGAAACAAAGTAAAAGACATGACATAAAATGCCCTTATTGGGAATTTGCCCACTTCACAGAAAAGATAATTTAAATTTTATATCATCATTAAGTATGATAGAATCAGACTGTCAGGAAACAAGATTAGTCCTATTTTCTTATGGTGCCAAATACTTGTTTCTTTTATATTACACAAGCCATTTTCTGCTGTGGGTAACGTTGTTTGCTTCCATTCACTTTAAAGGTTTCCCTTCATTGTATGGATATAGAGGCAAGTGCTGTCCACATTTAGAATAAGTCTTCCATCTTGAGGCACACCTCTGAGGAAATGCCTTACAAATACCCCAATGGGTTTATTAATATTTGTTTGTTGTCTCAAAGCCCATTCATCAGTGAGTAGTATGCCATTGCATTGATGCCTCAGTTACTTTTATCCACAGATAAAGGCATCTTTGATGCTTTGTTAGCTATGAATAAAGCTGCAGTTATGCTGGCTTTGGTAGGGACAGTTTCCAGCTAATTTGGGTCAGTACCACAATTTATAGTTGCTTTTTCACTGACAGCAGCTGGTAACATAGTTTGCAAAGTTCCTATATCTAAAAGCTGTGGGTTATTGGGGAAAAAAAACAAAAAAACAAAAACAAACAAACAAACAAACAAAAACCATGGAAACCAAAAAACTCAGAAGTAGACTTTCTAAAAGAAAGTCAAGTTTGTCAAAGGAGCTAACATAATTTAATAAAGAATCAATATGGCCTTTTGCAGCAAACAATGTTATAACTTCATGAAACAAAGTAAATTCATTACATTTTCCTGATCTATCATGAAGCTTATCCACAATGAGATTCCAGGAATTTGTCAGTTACTGTTTAAAATTTTCTACTGTAATAGCTCATGTGATTTGTTTTTAAAAATTAGAAAAAAAATGCTTTGATATATCATAGGGTCTCCCCTTCTTATAAATAGACATTATAAAATTCTGCTTGGAAATAAGAATTTAGTCACCAAATTTATTTATATATTTATGATGTTAGAAAAGAAAGAGAACTTTGAAAATACACAGAAAGTTAGAATTTCAAAGGATAAAAATTACATTTCTAAAATGTTTATGTAATAGGCTTCATTCCCTGCGTTTCTGTAATAATGGTATGTTAAATGGGAAGATCACAGGATCCTGTCCATATTAACTGAGTCCAGCAAATTCCATATATGGCCATCAGAGCACAGCTGTGTTTCATCCTGATTTGTGAATCCACTATCATACAGAACTGTGACATTCTTCTAGGCCAGTCTAATGGCTGTGTTCAGCAAGGTTTTGGTTTGTAAACAATAATATATTTTTTCCTTCTGCTACTCCAGCAGTGCTATTTTCTGAGGCATATTAGTGGTACCCCTCCACTGGGAGAGACAGAGAATAACTTTAGATTGAAATAGCATAGGTGATACTATGACAATGGATGGATGCATTTCTAAGAATAATTAGAAAATGTATTAGAAAACTCATCTGCTTACTATCACACTCAGTATGGTAATTGGTTTTCCATGGAAATACTAAGCCTTATCCTTAAGAAAGAGAGGATAGGGGATTTTCACAGGGAAAACTAGGAAAGGGATAACATTTGAAATGTAAATAAAGAAAATATCTAATAATAAATAAAATTAAAAACAAAAAATAATATCATAATAATATTAAATTTTAATTATTTTAAATTCTTCATTGTATATTTAGAAATGTCAAAAGAGCAAAGAATAAATTAGAATTAACTGTGTCACACAACTCCTAGATACTTATGATGTCTATGGGTGTCTATTGAGGGCAAAGTGAATCTCCACATAAGTAGCAGTGAAACCTATACTCTCAGGACATTAGGTAGTATGTGTGGTACCTTTGCCTGGCTGATCCGCAGGGTCTTTCAAGAATGAGGGCTTGTATGGGGAATGCGGAGAGACAAGTGCTTACAAGCTTACTTTACAGAGGGGTAGGTTGATCTGCTGTTGGTTGTAGCACTGTAAGCTCCGTGTCTTTGCTGATTACCAGCCAAAGGCCAAATCAGCCCATTAGGAAGTGTGTTTCTTCTGATGCTTCCCTGATTATCTTTCAGGTAACAAGTCTATCTCATGGCCGACCTATGGCTTGGCCTTACTGAGTTCTACAGCTATATGTTTTCTGACCACAACTGGAGTAGAAGAGGAGACATGACTAGATTGAGATAGCTTGAATAATCTCTATACTATACTGTCTATTAATGCTATCTATAAAATCAATTTTGTCTTTTAGATCACCAAGTTCTACTCAAATAGTTTGAGAAGCAAGACTTTGTACATACAGACTTTAGCAGATTACAAACAAAAATACTTGACACCTAATTATAAATATTCTTTAAGATATTGCTTTTCTGTTAGTCTTGATAGGCTGTGACTAAATCTGTTCTTTGAGAATCATTTTTTTAAATCACTTAGTGAGGTGGGAATTCATGTACTATATAAAACTTTGTTTTGTGCATGATGCTGTGCCTGTAGTATGTGATATATTTTAAGTGTTCAGAACATGATGTGGCCAGTTCACTTACTTAGTTATATTTAAAAATTAAAAAAAAAAACATTTAAAAATTTTAGAGACATAGCACCATACCAATAATAAACCACATTTTCATGTTGTGAATTCTCCGGTTTCTAGAACCCAAGGCTGAGCACTTATGTTCCAGTATAATATGGAGACTGTATTTTCCTGTGAATGTGTTTACTTAATACCTGTTGATTTGATGATCTATATAGGTAGAAGGTAGAAAATGTACACTGTAGAGGGTTATGTCATTGACAATGTTCGATTTTTAAAAATTGGAAAGTGTTTATAAATAGAATTTTTAAAACTAAATTGGATTTAAGAAGCATTCACTAGCTCTAATTTTTTCAGTTAGAAAATCATTAATAAAATAATCAGTATTTAACACTAATATACATATATATATGTATATATATACATATGTGTGTATATATACATATACATATACATACATATATATATATATATATATATATATATATATATATAATTAGCTTGCATGAACTTCATAGGTTTGCAACTGTGTTACAACTGTTTCTTCTCTCATTTCATTCTACACAAATGTGTTTCCCAAAATGCAATCTCTCAGAAGGCTTATTGTTTCAAACAGGTTATGACATGTCACTTCCAGAGCCTGTTAGTTACTGTCAGTAGAGTCTAAGCACTGGAATCTCCAAGATCCTGGTGAGGTAGAGGTCGCTTCTCTGGGGACTTGCTTTGAAATTATGGCCTCTTTGTTGTCTTGCTTTGAGTTGCATTATCATTGTCTATACCTGTTCCAGTTAGAGCATGTTGGGAGACCTGTGACTCTAGGCAACATTGGTTTGAAGATGATATTAAATATTCTGCCAGCTTCCTAGAGTCCTAGTTAATTACTTATCACAAGGAGGCTGTAATTAAGTAATTTATTATTCATTATACTAGCAGACTGATCCGTTTCTGTCTGTAATGTGTGTCAAGGTATACGTTTATAGGTGCAGTGTGTGAAGGTGCTATGTATTCTGGAGAATTCCCAGATACAGCTTCTGTTTACAAAAGGTGATGTAAGGAAAATGTGTGCCTGGAGAGCCAGAGCCTGTCTGGGATTCCATACACGATGCAAGGACTCTCTTTGTGATCATATACTCAACAAATTGAGTTATTATCTGTTTGTCTCTGATTTTACTGGTTGTTAATTAGAGATAATATGTTTCTCTTTACTTTGTCTATGAACATCTGTAGAAGATTATGTGTGTGTGTGTGTGTGCACATGTGTGCTCTTTGTATTTTATGTTTTAAGCAAGCCTATTTTCAGAAATAAATACTTTGTAGGATTATCATTACATATTGAAGTAGAATTTTAAAATTATAAAATGTATTGAATACAGATTTTAAGGATGTATTTATTTTATTTGTATGAGTACACTGTAATTGTCTTCAGACACACACCAGAAGAGTGCATCAGATCCCATTACAGATGGTTGTGAGCCATAATGTGGTTGCTGAGAATTGAACTCAGGACCTCTGGAAGAAGAGTTAGTGCTTTTATCCACTGAGCCATCTCAGAATCCCTGAATATAGATTTTAAATAAGTCTCTATTAGATGTTGTCATTGTAAGGGAGCATCTTTCACTGTCCTGTCTATTTAATGTGTTTCTGGCTTTAAGATTGATTGATTAAAACTAGAAATGGCTCATGGAAGTACACTGGTCTAACATATGCCAAACTAAGAGTTTGATCCCACCACTTAAAATAAGTTAATATTATTGACAATATCCTTTGCCTTTCAGAAGCTTTTCAGATTCATGAGGTCCATTTGTTAATTGTTGTTCTTAGAGTCTGAGCCACTGGTGATCTCCTCAGGAAATTTTATTCTATGCCAATGTGTTTGAGAATATTTCCCACTTTCTCTTATACCATATTCAGTGTACCTAGTTTTATGTTGAGGTCTCTGATCTATTTTGAGTTGAAATTTGCAAAAGATGATAAATATGGATCAATTTGCATTCTCTTGCATGCAGACCACCAGCTAGTCCAGCACCATTTTTTGAAAATGTTTTTTTTTTTCCCATTGTATGGTTTTGGCTTCTTTGTCAAAGATCAAATGTCTGTAGGTGTGTGGGTTTATATTTGGGTCTTCAATTCTATTCCATCCATCTATCTATTTGTCTCTGTATCTATACCATGCAGTTTTTATCACAACTGCTCTGTAGTACAGCTTGAGGTCAGGCATGGTGATTCCCCCAGAAGCTCTTTTATTGTTGAGAATTGTTTTTGCTCTCCTTTGTTTTTAGTGTTTCATATGAAGCTGAGGATTGTTCTTTATATGTCTATGAAGAATTGAATTGGAATTTTGATGGGGGTTACACTGAATCTGTAGATTGTTCTTGGTAAGATGGCCATTTTCACTATGTTAATCCTGTTGATCAATGAACATGGGAGATCTTTCCATATTCTGAGGCCTTCTTTGAATTCTTTCTTTAGAGACTTGAAGTTCTTCACACACATATCTTCCACTCGCTTGGTTAGAGTTACACCAAGATATTTCATATTATTTCTGACTATTGTGAAGGGTATTTTTCCCTAATTTCTCAGTCCATTTATCCTTTATATAAAGGAAGGCTACTAATTTGTTTGAATTAATTTTATCTCCAGCTACTTTCATGAAGCTGTTTATCAGGTGTAGGAGTTCTCTGGTAGAATATTTTGGGATGCTTATGTTTACTATCATATCATCCACAAATAGTGAGACCTTGACAATGTGGCAACTTACAGATTCAGAAAAGATCTTCACTAATCCTACTTTTGATAGGGGCATAATATCCAAAATATAAAAAAAAAATTAAAGAAGGTAGACTCCAGAAAATCAAATAACCCAATTAAAAATGGTATGCAGAGCTAAACAGAATTCTCAACTGAGGAATCTTGAATGGCCAAGAAACAATAAACAAATATTTAACTCTTTAGTCATCATAGAAATGCAAATCAAAACTATACATGTCCTTTTGGGTCTTGAAATCTACCTTACACCAATCAGAATGGCTAAGATAAAAATCTCAAGTTACAGCAAATGCTGGAGAGAATATGGAGAAGGGGGAACACTCCTCAATAGCTGATATGATTTCAAAATGGTACAACCACTCTGGAAATAAATCTGGCAGTTCCACAGAAAATTCAAATACTTCTACATGAAGACTCAGCTATACCACCCCTAGGCATATACCCCAAAAATGTTCTGCTGTACCAAGAGGACCTGTGCTCCACTATGTTCATTACAGCCTTATTTATAAAAGTCAGAATCTGGAAACAACCCAGATATTCCTCAAAGGAAGAATGGATTCAGAAAATGTGGTTCATTTACACAATGGAATACTACTCAGGTATAAAAATGAAGATATCATGAAATTTGCATGCAAATGGATGGAATTAGAAAATATCCTGTGTGATGTAACCAAGACCCAAAAGGACATGTATAGTATATATTCACTGGTAAGTGGATACTAGCCAAAAACATCAAAATAACCATTATAAAACTCACAGACCATATGGTGCTTAATAAGAAGAAAGGCCCAAATATGAATATTTCAGTCATACATAGAAAGGGGAACAAAATAATCATGGGAAGCAGAGGGACTGATGTGGATTGGAGAGGGGAGGGAGGATTAAAAGTGGGTAGGATCCTGTATGGGTGAGATAGGAGAGAACCCAAAGGGCCAGGATAATGAATACAAATATGCAGCAGTATGGGGTAGGGGGCAGGAAGAACCTCCAGAAAGTCCAAGACACCAGGAATGCGAGAGGTTCCCAGAACCCAGTGGGAAAGTCCTTATCCAAAATCCCAACAGTGGGGAGACAGAGGCTAAAGAGGCCATCTCTAATAGAGAGACATGGCCTCAAGTGGAGTCATGGGGCTACCTACCCATCTTCCAATTTTTGGACCCCAAATTGTTCCTATATAAAGGAAATGCAGGGACAAAAATGGAGCAGAGACTGAAGGAAAGGCCATCCAATGACCAGCCCAACTCGGGATCCATCTCATACTTAGGCACCAAATCCTGACACTATTAGTGATGCCATGTTGTGATTGCAGACAGGAACCTCACATGGCTGTCATCTGGAGGCTGTACCATCAGCTGACTGAGACAGATGCAGATACTTACAGCCAACCATTGGTCCCCTATGGAAGAGTTATGGGAAGGACTGAAGTTGATAGTAATTGCAACTCCAAAGGAATAACAACAATCTGTTCCCTTCAGAGCACCAAGAGACAAAGCTTCTAACCAAAGAGAATACATGGTCTGGTGTGTGCATGCACAGACACTTTAAACCTTCAAAGCAGTAATGGCTTTCACTGTGTCTTATAAAATCATTATAATTTCCCAGAAAGCACTATTGCCATAGTAACATGAAAGCCAGTGTACTCAAAATTAAAACAACCTTCGTTGGCTATGCAGGATATTGATTTATGTTATGTAGTATCACTCAGATTTAATTAGATGCTCTATGGCTTTCTTCATGCTGAGGACCTTGAATCTAAGCAGTCACCAATATTTCACTTAACCCAAAGAGAACAGTTTACCATATAGCTCATTTATGTGCATTTTTTCTGGTTTTCTGTTTCTTCCTCTTCTTATTAATCTAATTTTCCTACAGTAAAGACAGGCACAATGCCGTGTATGTGTATTTGTCCTTTCTCTTTTAACCCCAATCTGCTATCTACTAGAACATTTCCCTACCATCAAATCTCCCTTTAAATGTATTTCTTCTGTACTTGTGCAATAATTACTAAATTCCATTAAAAAACTCCCTGAATGATATGTATCCTTACCATTACCAGTACATAATTCTACAGATATCTATTTTTATTTTTTTCTGAAACCAGTTTCTACTTTCTTATTGTATCCATTGCAAATTTTATCACAGTATATAATAATTAACATCAAAGAATTGCTTCATTATTGCAATGTTCCCTCCCTCTTTCCACTAGTACTTTTTAGGCTTGAAGGACAGAAGAACACTGTTTTTCAACGAAGCATTCCCTAGCCCCAGACATCTATCGAAACCTATTTAGATCGTTTAATCTGTTCCAGAGTTTTATGATGTATGAGTCATTCCTAGTTTTTATATGAAAAACTGAAATCTTAGTAAATTCTGCTGGTGAAGAAATGTAAAATGTTCCTCCATGCAAGTGCATTGGAAAATTACAAAGCCCCAATGCCTTCTTAATTGGCTGAGGAGAGTTCCTCTGTGTGACTTTTCCCAGGGTGATGTGGACACATGTCTATTCCTATCAGATGTGGCTCTGAAACACTTCCACCCAAGTCTTATTAGAAAACCAGTAAGCTTATTGTGTTTACTTATTAGATATGTAGGCATTCTTTTTCAGAAAAAAAAAAGTGATTCAAAGTTATCTGCAGGCACAAAAATACCCACTCCAGAATGGATTGATGGTCACAAGACCTGTGTCACTGGAAATCCCTCACAATTTTCCATCAGTTCAGCTACTCAGAGAGTCCCCCTTTCCCAACAATTGTTCTGGTTTATGCTACATGGGTGGGGGGCTTTGCAAATGTTGCAGCTTTCAGTAAGGCACTTCATCTCACACTTGAGTTTACTTCATAGGTCTTGTATGTTTTATTCATTTCTTGAGTCTTCTGACTTTCCCTCTGAGATGTTAATATTTTAAATCAGAGAAATCAACTGCACTATAATGCTTTGCCCATGTAAGATGGATAAAAGAGCCTTTGCCCACATGCTCACACAGGAAGCTTGTCATAGTTTCAGGAAATGAAAGGAGCACAGCACAAGGGAAGTCTGAGGTCTAGTGCAGACCCTCTGGGAAAGAAAGATACTGATTTAAGTGCCTGCCAGGGGTTAATGCAAATGGTCTTTTGGGGTTCCTTCCACAAGACATTTTTCTTAAGAAATTTAAAATGAAACCAAAATTTGCTTAGAATGATAGTATGTCTGATGAAAAGTGACAGATTAACACTGTTTGGGGCAAGTGGATAAGAGCAGGCAGCAAATGAAACTCTGGGCATTTCAGAGCTTTAGGGTGCTCTATGGGTGAATAGCATGAAAATCGCCTCTTCGTTCTCTGTGGCACACTTAGATAGCCCTGTGTTGTCAATTACACTTTGAGGATTTTCTCACGCAAATTGCTAAGGAGCATCTGTCCACACCAGACAAGCGAATCTAATATGCCATGAGGGAAGCTGGGTTCAGGTTATGTGTGGCTTCTAATAATGTCCATTAATGTGAAATATCACAGGGGGAGAGAAAATTGTTTCTGAGGACTCCTGTAAGGACCTGCACACTGGCCAAGAAGTCCACCTGCCATTCATTTATGCCCCCACCTTTCTAAGCCTAAGAGACTTCTGGGGGTGTAAAGCTTACACTGATTTTGGACAGATTTTGTCCAAATCATTCCATTTTCTCTAACAGGCTACAGCATTATTGTGATTAATTTTATTATAATTGAATTATATTACAATACTGACATTTGTTTTTGACTTTGGCAGGGAGCTGGTCTTTTTGTCATCGTAACCTCCAGCCAGCCAGCTAGAGCTATGGTGCCAGACACAAATGCCAGGAAGCCTAATCAGATTGGTTGATTTTGTGTGTGTGTGTGTGTGTGTGTGTGTGTGTGTGTGTGTGTGTGTGCTTACAAGTATGGGCCTGTATGCATATGAGCAAAAAATCATGAGGAACGATGTGGATTGTGTCTTTTTAATTTTCAAATGTTGAAACTGTAACTCAATGCATGGCTACAGCTGGAGACAAGGCTATTAAACAGGTTAATGTGTCAAACTGTGATCTCAAGAACAATTTCTGCTCCATCTGTAGATGTCCTTTAAGACACTTCCATGGGACATTCTGAGGACACCACCACCATGATATTTAAACACTCCTTGTACTAGAATTTTGAGCCAAATAAACTATTTTACTTCATAGGATTATTCACATTCTATCCAGTTTAGTAATGTGAAACAGATTAAACCCTACACTGGATCTACAGGTGAACAGACTGGCAGGCATAATGTCCCAGTTTTTACCACTGTCCATGATACTAACTTCCAGATCTGACTTTATCTTGACAATGAATATAGAGCAACACAAAACTCAAAATGCAATCTAGGATAAGAACTGATTCTTGAGTAGTTAAGAAGCAGGAAGGGAACCAGTGATGTGCAAAAGGAACAAGACACATAAAGTATCCTTGCCTTATATGAACTCATTCACTCCAGAACTAATTTCTGCAAGAATGAACCCCGAATTTCTTGTGCATGGACATTGAGGAAGCAAAACAAATTTAGACCAGAGCAGGGGGCATCAAACTCTAACAGCTGCCTAATTCAATAATATGCATAATCTTTGTGAACCTAACTCAACTTCTCCATGTTAAGCTAATGCTTCATGAAGGTGTGATGGATCAATTAACGACTGCATGGAGAAGGTTTCTGAAGCATGGCCCATACTTGTTGATTCTCAGTACTTTCTTGTGCTGCATATGGATTACTATCCTCCTTAAATACAGAGATCACAATACAAAGTGGACAAAGATTCAATAACTATGAAATTAAAATTAATGGGATTGCCTTTAAATAGCTTATAATGAAATAAGGAAATAAAAGTCTCATTTAATCCTTATGGAAGACCTAAGAGAAGCAGCTCTTTTTAGCTCCATCTCCAAACTGATGAAACTGAAGATTGTTTAATTCTCAAGGTCACAGCTATTGAGAAGTGCAGTGAGCCTACAAGTTCTGGCATGCCTGACACAAGTCTGTATTTTCAGTAGCTTCCTCAGCCAAGGGCTGCCACAAAGCTGTTAACTCTCAAGGAGTCCATATGTCTTCTTGTTTCCTGAGAACCTTAGCGAGGAGTAGGTGAGGTAGAACCAAAGTTTTAGCTGTGGTGTTTCCTACCTCAAGTTACATGTAGCCACAGAATGTGAGAGAGGGCAGAGTATTTTCTACTTGATTTTCCTGTCTGGATCAGCAGATGGTGAAAATGGTCATGGCTGGAAATCAGGTGACTATATGTCACATTCTTGCAGAGAGGACTGCATAGAGAGATGATGTTATCTGCTGCCTCTGGCATTTCCTTTTGCTAAACTATAACTGCACATTTTGAATGAAAAGTTTGGAAGCACATTAAAAAGTTAGCTGTGCTATTTGCCATGATGGCAATATTCTCTATGGTTCTGCTTTCTTCTGGCTTTTAAGCCAATCCCTCTCTTAGGATTTATATCCCTCTCAAAATCACACAATGACCCTAATGGTATAGGGATTGGGCTGTTACCTTTCTTTAGATTCAACAGAAGCACAGTCTATCAAAGGCAAACACCGTGTCCATGGCATCTCCTTTATCTGAGACCCCTTTGCTTTGATATTTATATGTACAATGAAGCTGTGCAAATATTACTGTTTTATCCAAATTCAAGACTCTCATAATAACCAGAAGGTAGTGTTTTAAAGCACCCTCCCTCTTCCTCAAGCTCTTTTATTCTTTGCAATATTTTTGAACCTTTAAGGGAGAGGACTGTTGTTAAAAATGTCTCACTTAAGGCTCAGGCACCTATTCTCAACACCTTTACCAAATTTGCCTCTCAGAGCAACTGTTGCCCACAAAAAGAATTATCTCTAACTAAAGATGAGAGCAGCTTAGGTCTATGGGTAAAAACATAAATATTTGCAAAGCATTTTGACAACATTTTGCAAAACAACAATAGCAGGTTTTACTCAAGATCCTCAGATTCCCAGCCATAGGCTTTTGTCCAGTATTACAGTTTGAGGCATGAAGTTCACATTTGTGGAGAAAACTTCAAATTCAATCAGAAATGGCTAATCCATAACAGTCATGCCATTACTGTAACCGTGGGAACATTGTGTTTCAGAGTTCAGAATTGTAATATTCAGGGTCCAGTGCTTGTGACCTGCACTGATGTGTTTTCTCTCCCAGCAGCCTACAGACACTAGCATCTTTAGGCATTATAAAATTAGTCTATGCCTTTTTTTAAAAATAAACTTTGAGTTTCTAAATTTTATTTGACTAAGGTCAATGACTCACCAAGGATTCCATGAATCATTATGAAATTGTCTATTCCATTTAGTCATTCTTTTGTTAGTCTTTTTCTCTCCTTAGGAAGAACGGCATGAAAAGCTGACACTGGTTAGTATCCACTTGTATACTATGCCATTGATGATCCCCCTAGAATATCCAGTCCAATTTTACTAGCCCATCTGCTTCTCTGCATGGTGATATTACAGTCAGTTTTATTTCCTGCCTTGTCATATTTTTTGATTTGTTGGAATTCCTTATTCATCAATCTGTCCCACACTTTAACATCTACATCAAAGACATTATATTAAACTTGCAGGATCATTACCTAGTATGAGAATACTGATAGGGGCCCAGTCACCCTCCACAAAACCAATAAGACAATAAGTCTTCAATGTTTACCAAAGCAGGAAAGGAATAGAGGGCATACAAATGTGCCAAGCAAGGCTTTTTTTTTTTCTTTTAAAATATGCACTGGGTGACTCATTGACCTTAGTTAAATAATATTTAGAATCTCAAAGTTTATAAAACTCACAAAGTACCTCTCATAGTTCCTGAAGGTGATAGTGCCTGCAGGATAATGGGAGAGAAAACACATCAATGGTTTCATAAAAGTTCTGGACTCTGAATATTACAATTCTGATATCCCAAGCAAGATATGCGCACTGATACAATAATGGCATGAGCTTTGTGGAGAAACCACTTATTATTGGATTTGAAGCTTTTTCCACATAAGAGAATTCCATGCCTCATAAAATAGGCATTTTTTTATTCAGTTCTGATGATTTAATATAAAGCCACCTTAAGGATCTTAGCTCCAGCCATGAGAACTCAGCTTAAGTCCCAGATCCTTTTCAGTCTCCATATGTACATGTTCTTGAAGACAAGTGTGGAAGGAAAGGAATTCCTGAGCTGCTTGTGTAGTCATACTGACTCTTTTAAGCTCCACATTCTTATTCTCTGGATGACTGTAAACCAATCTCCTTCAAGTGCACACTGTATCATGGCTGAGAAGCCTAAAGAAGTACTGCTGGATCGAACACAGAACATTGCAAAGCTTTTATTTTGCCATGTAAAAGAATGTCTGGATAAAGGACAAACCTTTTCGGTGTTGCTTTAAAATTTAATGATACAAAATCTGTAAGTTCCAACTCCAATCACTGTGTCTCTACTTAGACTGACTTTGAAATATTCAAATCTTCAGATCTTCTGAAAAACAAGTAATATCTCTTTTATAACACTTGGCTATGTTACTGATTTTCCATGTGCAAACCTCAAGGATTTTTTTTTAATTTATTAGGTATTTTCTTCATTTACATTTCCAATGTTATCCCAAAAGTCCCCCATACCCTTCCCCCCACACCCACTCCCACTTCTTGACCCTGGCATTCCCCTGTACTGAGGCAGATAAAGTTTGCAAGACCAATGGGCCTCTCTTTCCAATGATGGCTGACTAGGCCATTTTCTGATACAAATGCAGCTGGAGACACTAGCTCTGGGGGGCTACTGGTTAGTTCATATTGTTGTTCCACCTATAGGGTTGCAGACCCCTTTAGCTCCTTGGGTACTTTCTCTAGCTACTCCATTGGGGGCCCTGTGATCCATCCAATAGCTGACTGTGAGCATCCACTTCTGTGTTTGCTAGGCCCCGGCATAGCCTCACAAGAGACAGCTATATCTGGGTCCTTTCAGCAAAATCTTGCTAGTGTATGCAATGGTATCAGCGTTTGGAGGCTGATTATGGGATGGTTCCCCGGGTATGGCAGTCTCTAGATGGTCCATCCTTTCTTCTTAGCTCCAAACTTTGTGTCTGTAACTCCTTCCATGGGTGTTTTGTTCCCAGTTCTAAGAAGGGGCAAAGTGTCCACACTTTGGTCTTCGTCCTTCTTGAGTTTCATGTGTTTTGCAAATTGTATCTTGTATCTTGGGTATTCTAAGTTTCTGGGTTAATATCCACTTATCAGTGAGTACATATCATGTGAGTTCTTTTGTGATTGGGTTACCTCACTCAGGATGATGGCCTCCAGGTCCATCCATTTCCCTAGGAATTTCATAAATTCATTTTTTAATAGCTGAGTAGTACTCCATTGTGTAAATGTACCACATTTTCTGTATCCATTCCTCTGTTGAGGGACATCTGGGTTCTTTACAGCTTCTAGCTCTTATAAATAAGGCTGCTATGAACATAGTGGAGCATGTGTCCTTCTTACCAGTTGTAACATCTTCTGGATATATGCCCAGGAGATTTATTGCAGGATCCTCCGGTAGTACTATGTCCAATTTTCTGAGGAACCGCCAGACTGTTTTCTAGAGTGGTTTTATTTTTAAGAGTGGATTTATTTTTAAGGAATGAAATCTCTTTTCTTATCTTGATTTTATCCTAATTCCTACTACCAATTTTTACCTCCCCCCCATTTTCCTCCTTATCTGCTATCATTTTCTCTGGCATCAAAACTTAGTGATATACTTTTTTTTTTAATTTTTTGGTGAATTTTATACCATGTACCTCAATTGTACTCAGGTCTTGTCTTTTCCTATCCACCCTTTTTGTATCACAGTGCTTTTCAAAACATACCCTTTTGACCACACATCCTTATTTGCAAATGTTTATTGCAATGAGCCATTTGTTTGGTTAAAGGCCTCGGGCTTCTGCTAAATGATCAATAATGGATCTTCCCTGACCCCTCTTAGATATCTTTTTGTTTCCCTGTATCATGGAGATTATGTAGCTTTGGTTCTGCAACTGGCCATTTTACACACTGCAGCAGTTCAAAGATGAGGTAGATGTTGGTATGTGTCAATTCAAAGCCCTGGGTCTGGGCCTAGATGGTAGCTGAGTTGGTCAGCTCTCTAGCTCTCCCTCATAGACACCACCATGGCAAGATCTATAGCACTAGTACTGCTAGCTCAGCCAGTGCCAAAGATGTTAAGGGGAAGGGCCAGCTTTCCCATTTTTATGTGCTCAGGGTTGGTTTACTCACATCCATGCCACCAGAACCAGCTCTATTGTCCTGCTGAGTTGAGGTGTAGGCCCCACTTCTCTGAGTGCTGCAGACAATGAAGATCAGGGCTAGCTCTGCAGCTCTCATGAACTCTCAGGCAGTTTTCCCACCTGCTGCAGGTAGCTAGGGATGAGACAGGGAAAGGGCATCTCTCCAGCCTCATATTATTTATCATCGAGAATAAAGTCACAGTGGGTTGTCTCTACACTTCTGCAATGTAAGGATCTTTATATAATTTCTAATACAATTTCTAATATAAATCATAGAATAAAATACTTATCAATAAAATATATCGAATAATTTTTTAAAATTTAGTTTTAATATCACTTAATTCTGAGGAATTATGTATCTACATATACTATTTCTCCTATTATATATTCAAATACACACAGGGATATACATATATACCTAGGTACAGTATATATTTTTGTCTACCATATATAGCATGTAATGTTTGCTTTCATAATAGCAATAGCACATCATGTTAATATATTTTCATCATCAATATGAATAAAGTGTTTATTCAATTCATAGCAGATAAGGCCAAGTCCAGCACTTCAGAATCTCAAATATCTTAATATCAAAAAGGTTAATATATAAATTATGTACATTTACTAATGTATTATATATGCCTCAATGTATATCAAAGAATACATGTCAGTAATCTAAAAGGATCCTAAGTGTATTCTCCATTATATGAAAGAAAGAAGTGATGTATATACATTTTATAGGCATCATAAGTAGTGTGCCAGTTGCTCAGTTAGTATGTGCCCATCTCATTTGCTAGCAGAAGTGTTTCTAAATTATTTGAATGAACTGGCATTTTCAAGTTTGCAAGCAAATGTTCAGTGGGAGGCAGTTCCTCTGTGTGTGTGTGTGTGTGTGTGTGTGTGAGAGAGAGAGAGAGAGATAGAGAGAGAGAGAGAGAGAGAGGAGAGAGAGAGAGAGAGAGAGAGAGAGAGAGAGAGAGAGAGAGAGAGAGAGAGAGAGAGGCATGGGGAGGTCAATCCCAGAGCTTTGTGCATGATATGCTTTACTCTCCTATCAAACTATATGCCTAGGAGACACTGTGATTATGTATTCCCTATTTCTTTATTGTAACTTCGATAGTCCTAGAGATAATAAAAAAGTATAGTTATCAATTATGCGATAGAAATTATGGGCTTCCTGCTATACGCTAGACACCAGTACAGAACTAATTGTTTGGACTGTGTCTACTCTTCCATTTGCTAATCCTAGACATTTTGGTAATTCATCTGCATTCATGAGGGACTATGTAGATAGGTCAATTTGCATCACTAAGGCTGATGGCACTAATATTTAAGCCTCTGAATTACCAGTTGCACATCATGAGTTGATTGACATAAACCATCTTGTGAGTCAACTAATTGAAGCACATATCCATGCAATCTGTGGATTATCAATTAATATGTAATCAATTGATTGGATACATATCATTGATTAAACCAGTTTTATACATTATTTTGCATATGCAGGAATGGAGTATGAAAAATCTATCAATTCTATGGGCCCTATGAGTAATGGAAATCTCAGTGTGCTTTTGGGAAAAGATTTTCATAGTGGCATTGAAGACGCAAGTCAAATTTCTCTATTGAAATTCCACCGAGATTATTTTACTGAAAGGCAGGGTGTCCAGCTACATGACATGAGCAATCACCTCATATACGTTGTCATTTAAAAGATTAAAAGAAGTTTGTTGTGGGGTTGTGTTTTTGAGCTATGTCATAGAACCATCTCCTTGACATTTTAATATTGTGACTGTTAAAATAATATTTGAAAGATTCTAGCAACTTATCAATGTATATGAGAAAAATCACATGGGACCCCTTGCAGAGGAACAGGAAAAATAAGTCTGAACTGGAATGAACACATGACTAACCATGTGTTCTCCAATATATTGAATTGTCAGCCCTCAAAGCATACATAGGTAGGCAATACAGACAACTGTAGAATCTTAGACTCAGTGCTTGAGAGGCAGGGACAGAGTGAGTGGAGTGAACAGACTTAGCATTTTCCATTTAAATGTTTTTAGTGCATATGTATATGTAATAAAATGGTTATAGACGAGGTAGTGAATTGGAGGCAGTGGTGTTGTACATGGGAGAAGTAGGAGGAATATGAGGGAAGCAGACAATATTGCAACTACATTTTAGTTAAATAAAAAAAAAAAAAAACTCCTTTGGCTGGAAAGGTAATTCACTTGAGTGAAGAGTTTTAACTAAAAATCATACATTTGAAAATTATGCAGAATATTAGAGGTAAGTTAGCCTGATCATCCTTTCACTGACTACTTGTTCCCAGTACTCTGCCACAAACATGCAACTTGTATGATCCCAGAATACTGAATTTGTTGTTATCCAGTTCCATATATAGGGTCATCATAAGGTCTCTCCTTATCCAAACTTTAATTCTTCCTTTCTGCCTGATTCTGTCAATTTGAAGAAATGTCCCTCTATCAGATTCAACTGACCTATAATAGAAGTCACAGCCATGCCATGTTCATCAAGAAGTCTAGGCCTTTCCCTGCATTTATTTCCTTTTCACCTACCATGGAGTCTGACCATTCATGATCTGGATCAGTGAGACATTGGTCATACTGTTTAACTCTGTGACGAATATTAACAAAGCTCATCTGACTGACTTGGAATGGACGTCCAAAATATAAAATGGGAGCTGCAGAAGTCCTGCAGACTCTATCAGTGCCTCCACTGGTGGATTTCCAGCTAGACTGTGTCCCTATACAGTCTTAATGATATCTGCAGAGCAGGGAGGCTGAAAATGCCAGAGTTCTCCATTTAAATCACTTTGAGCAAAACATGGATTATATGAGCGTATCTGTTGCAACCTTCATGCCCAGTGGTAATTTTGCAAAATTACTGAAAATCTATTTCAGGGCAAACTTGGCATTTAAATTAGGTGGTTTTAATTAGCATCTTGACTGCATGCAGTCAACAGCAGGAAAGGAATGATGGGGAAAATTACATCAGCTTATTTTGTTGTAGAAAAAGTATAGAAGAGTAATACACAGCAAAAATAACTCGACATAATTTGAAGCAAGATGACATGCAATTTCTTGGAACTTCCCCATAATCTGAACCAAAATGACATGCAATTTTTTTTAAGAAGCAGAATGGTAAGCTTTTTATTCTATATGTAACTTATACACTGAAAGACTCTTTTAAAGTCTCTTTCCTACATTATTCATACATTTTCCATTCTTCTCCACAAACACTGTTCTATTGGTACAGTTATTCTAAAACAGATGCTAGCTGGGTGCTTACAGCCATCTTCCCCGATATTATTGATGTTTGCCTATCATTTAAACTGGTACTCAAAACTTACTTGTAGGTCATGTAACTGAAACATTTGTCCCAATTTGTGTCTTGAGAGCTACAAATTCTATGAGGCCACATGGGAAAGAAAACATCATTTATGATTGACTTGTACTTGGGCAGCATCCTGGACAGTGAATGGTCTCATTACAATTTCACAGTAGCCCTATGAAACGTAGTCTCTTGTTCTATCCTATTTTAGGGAAACAAAAACAAAAACAAACAAACAAATAAACAAACAAAAACACAAGTTTCTTAACCAGTAAGTGCTGGTAAGAATAGGACTGGATTTGACTGGAAGCCAATTGTGGATGCAACTTACAGTGATAAGTATATAAAAGTGCAGCCATCTTGTGTGTGTGTGTGTGTGTGTGTGTGTGTGTGTGTGTGTGTGTGTGTGTGTGACATTTTAAAGGCAAAATGTCAGCATCTGGTGCCATCACCTTGTTTGAGGCAGGGTTTTTCACTGACCTTGTAGCTTGCTTGTATGGCCAACAAACCACGGTGATCACTCTGCCTCTGCCTCTCTAGCATTGTAAGGCTAGGATTCTACAGTTGTCTGTCCATTTGAACTCTGGTTCTCGTGCTTGTGTTGTTGACTTAACCAGCTAAAATGTCTTTCCAGCCCCTACAATCATTTTTGTTTCAACAACATAGAATCATTTATTTATATAACAATTGGGTTGTTTTTCCTAGTCGAATATGTAATATTTTATCTGTTTCTTTCATGAAATTATGCATAAAATATAAGGCCAGAAAAATAGAATAAATGTCATAGGTAGGGGTTAAATATGTAATTGTTCTATAGACTCTGGGGAATCTTAAATATTTATAGTTCAATGCATTATTACTTCCCAGGAGAAATATTTTCACTGAATATATTTAAAGATATTTGTGTGATGTGGAAATTTAAAATAGTGATTGGGAAAGGGATATGAATAATTTCATTTTTATTCATTTCATCATGAAAATATTGTGTAGCCATTTTCTGTAGTTATATCACAAAGGTATTTGGGAGATTCTACAGTTCTATAGCACATTTTTGCTCTTGTTTTCTTATTATAGAAAGAATTCTCAAATTCTCATATCAGTTTAGCTACAATCTAAAATTAAACAATGCAAAGGCGAAGGTGGCTGCATGATTTGGGAAGGAACAGTCTGCCTAGGACTTCATTAGGGTGTCAATGGCTTCTTCCCACTTTGTTGTGATGGCACCTCCTGAACTCAATGAAGTTTGCTATTACTACAACAACAGAAGAGATTCCATGCATGTTTTGTTAGACTCTTGTGCAACAGCTTAGTGAGTTCAAAGACAACGCTGGGCAACACTGCAGACAGCAGGTGGAAGCATGATCTTTTCAGAAATAGTTAATAAAATGAAAATGTAATTGTGTCTTTGGGTACTTTACCACCACATTCAGCATTTTTGAAACTCCTAGAAGGAAAAATACAGATTTTTTTCCAGAAAAACCAGACAGATTTTGCTAAATACTAAATTGTACAATGGGCACATAGTAAAGACATTGGAATTTTATTTCAGATCTGTAACATCTAAACTAGGCCCTAGTACAGCTGCCCTCTTCCCTTCAGGGTCAGATGGTTTATGTCTCTGAAGCAGTGTTACTTAAAAATGAGAATGATGGTGTCTATCTGCTACATTGAAGAAAAATTAAAATAATGAAGGATGTGGCATGTAGGAAACACACCCTTACTAGTGAGGGTCACTCAGAGGATTAACAAAAATTGTGTCCTTTTCTAAAGTGCCTAGTGGGAGCTCAGTAGGTGGATATCTGTAAAATATCCCAACATAGAATCTTTCAGAAGAATGAAAACAAAGATGACTTCTCCAGTCTGTTTAAGGATTCACATGACAACAATGAAGGGAATTTCATGAATGAACTCTGAAATTCGAACTGATATTTCAGTCCAAATTTGAAGTTGAAGACTGAAAGAAACCAAGAATTATTTGTATTTTATGGGGTTTTTTTGTTTGTTTGTTTTTTGTTTTTTGTTTTTTGAGACAGGGTTTCTCTGTAGCCCTGGCTGTCCTGGAACTCACTTTGTAGACCATGCAGGCCTCGAACTCAGAAATCCGCCTACCTCTGCCTCCCGAGTGCTGGGATTAAAGGCTTGCACCACCACGCCTGGCTTGTATTTTATGTTTTAATGTTACTTTCTGTAGACAATTTATTTCACTTTTTTTTCTTCTTTTTTATAAGGCAGGGTCTTACTCTATAGCCCTGTCCTCCATACAAAGATCTTCCTGCCTCAAGCTTTCAAGTATACATGCAAATTCTGAAGCAAGTTCTTAGCCCACATAAATTGATGCAATTTGAAAACACACATACTTCAACCTCATCAGTGGAAAATATACATGGTGTGCAGGCATGGAAACTATAAAACGAAACATTGGCTAATGAGTAGAAACTGAGGTACTGCTGTGGTAAACTCACTAAGCCAGCCACTCCCCGGTATGGTATACATCACTAGAAAGCTGTGAACTTCCTACCAAGGAAGCTGCAGTAGTTAGTGAAAGATTCTTTAACTGTCTCTCAGTAGAGAGATTATGCTGACGGGAGAAATGCAGACTGCAGAATTAACATGCAATTTGCTGCACTGTATTCTAAGGATCACCTTTTCTATTATGACACTATTACACATGAGGACTTAAGAAACAGGACTGGAAGAGGGAATCTGTCACTAATTATACATGGAATTGACAATCCTCAAGGACAGACTTGATAATGAATTTAGGAAGCAGAATTAAATGGTTGAATGATTTTCTTAAAGAGTAGCTTGGCTTCCTCTTCTGCATTAAAAGCAGAAAGTTACTCCAACAGCACAATTCTGGTAAAACTCCTGAGTGAGCCAGAGTTCACAGTCTACCCTAGCCATCAGTTATAAATGGGGCAGAAGAAAAGAAGCGATGGCTTTTAAGTAGGAACGGTGAAATCTCTGGTACCCAGTATAAGAAATGGACCTACACCAATGCACTTTTCAAAAACAAACAAACAAAAATAAAAGACTTGAACTTAAATCTAGTCATAATATAGGAAGAAAAGTAAGAGGAATTAAAGAGGTTAAGCCCAATCTAAGCAAATACTATTTCAGGAAGCAAAGTCAAAGAAACAGATTCCGTGTATGCTTTTACAGTCAAATGCTTTACTTTCATTTGCGTACTGTAGCATCAGGAAAGACTGGTCAGTCTCTTACATTGTTCTTGTAAAGTATAAGCAGCTTGTAACAAACTCCTGGTCATCATGAGATACTTGTCAGTTATAGACTGCTCACCTTAATGGATGATAAAAGTGTTGGTCTGTCAGCCATTGCCCTCCTAGAATTTCAGTGAAGAACTTTCTGGTAATACGTTGTTTAAAGAGCTCTTTCCATGTCTTTGAAGACTTATGTTGAAATTTTGATAAGGATTGCATTGAATCTGTAGATTGCTTTTGGTACGATGGCTATTTTTACAATGTTCATTCTACCAAGCCATGAGCATAGGAAATCTCTCTATTTTCTGAGATCTTCGATTTCATTCTTGCAATACTTGAAGTTCTTGTCAAACAGATCTTTTCCTTGTTTGGTTAGAGCTATCCCAAGATATTTTATATTATGTGTGGCTATTATGAAGGGTATTGTTTCCCTAATTTCTTTTTCAGCCCACTTATCATTTGTTTATTGAGATAATTTTATATCCAGCCAGTTTGCTGAAGTTGGTTTTTTAGCTGTAGAAGTTCTCTGGTAGGATTTTTTGGGTTTCTTATCTATTCTATCATATCATCTGCAAATAGTGATACCTTGACTACTTCTTTGTCAATTTGTATCCCCTTGATCTCTTTTTGTTGTCTTATTGCTCTATCTAGAACTTCGAGTAGTATATTGAATAACCAACTTTGTAGTTAATTTTCACAAGTTAGAAATTTTCTCTTGCTCCGTTCAATACCGTAATCCTTTAAGTTTAAATTCTTTAAATACACACATTGTCACCATCACTCTGACTATTCAAAAGTGCGCTCTCTCTCTCTCTCTCTCTCTCTCTCTCTCTCTCTCTCTCTCTCTCTCTCTCTCTCTCTCTCTCTCATGCACATGCAAGGTTGCAGACATGCTACAGTACTCAAATGAAAGTCAGTGATTTATTGGACTTGTGGATCAAACTTAGGTCATCAACTTTAGATGTAAGCACCTTTAGCCTCATCCCTCTGCTATATGCCATATTTTAAAATGCATTCTTGCTCACCAAGAATTTCTATCTTTAAATTACATTGTGTGGTAGAGTTATGGGGCATAAATGTAGTTAGGGGTTTTATTTATAGCACTGAGATGAGTTTTCCAATCGCATCCAGATAAGCAAATGCAAAGTCTTACTTTTCAGCCCTTCTTGGAGACAGGGTCTGTTAGTTACTATAACCTTTGTTTCAGAAAAGGTCTGAGAATTAGTCATTAATCTGTCTCCTGAGAAAAAGAACACAATGTATTTTGCAGAGAGCTGTTAATTAATCTCTCCACTCACTGGCAAGACAGGGAGTTGGAAATATCTCCAGTGCCATGTTGACTGGGAAAAGTTGCTAATCGATGTGACAGGCACCAAGTCCAATTCTGCAGATGTGGAAGTCCTCTCCTGCTAGAGCATTACGGCTGCTTGTCAAAATGGCTCAGTCGCCTCTTCAGGGTTTCGGGGAGACTCTGGGGGTTTGTATCTGTTCTGCTTAGTGTCTACTGTAAGCACATGGGAGCCTCTGGGTTCAGGTAGATTGTTCACTCTGTACCTTATGAGTTCTGTAGGCACATGAAGGAGTTTGCCTTTTCTTTGAGATGACATTCCAAAATGCTGTTCGAATTTCCCCCAGATTGACCCCATTGGAGTGAGCAACAGCATTTGTTTGGTTCTTTATTGTCTCTCATATTGAGACAGCCTATTCTTCCATTTCATAATTTCAAAAAATACGATAGGCCAGTGAAAATCTGATAGATTTAATGCATGTTTAGATATTGCTACTCCCTCTCTCTCTCTCTCTCTCTCTCTCTCTCTCTCTCTCTCTCTCTCTCTCTCTCTCTCTCTCTCTCTTTCTCTCTCTCTCTCTTTCTTTCTTTCTTTCTTTCTTTCTTTCACCTTATTATTTGGCTGTAAATTTATCTTTACTGAAAAGTTACCACCATAGAGGAGCTGGGGAGATGTAGCTCAAAGGTAAAGTGATTTCCTTGCTACCATCTGGATCTAGATTTGATCCTCACAACTGAATAAAATGGTAATCTTTGTAATTCCAACATTGGGGAACCAATCTAGCCTACTTGGTAAGGTTCAGACCAGTGAGAGAGGCTGTCTCCCAATAGAATGAATGTTTCCAAATAGAGAGACAGAGAGAGACAATGAGAAGTTGACAGAACAGAGTAATAACAGCTGAGGTCAGCTTCTGACTACCACATATGTGCTCATGTATACTAGCACACACACACACACGTGACTATCCCACACTCACATGTCTCAAGCTCAACTATTGACAACATTACTTCATTGCTTTATGGTTTCCTGTGTATCTAGCAGCCAGTGAGTTGATCAATATAACCCCCACACACACACTTTTCTTTCCTGATTGTCCATTTTATATGAATGTCAAGATGTGCAGTCTCCCAGGTGCTATCAGTATAGAGCACATAGTAGCAGCTTAAAGATGATGTCCCTGGAAACATCACCTCCAGGCACATCAGCTCCCTGGGGCTACTGTTGTCTGGACTTGGAGATATGTTCTACCCTTGTTTGTTAGGTAAGATTCCCAGAGGCTTTCTCTGAGGTACCTGCTGTTCTTTAGTGAGTCACCACTTTGTGTTCCCTTTCCCTGGAGGACTCCTTATCACAGTTTCATTTTCTGAAAACAATTACCTGTGCCTCAAAAGTCAGTTAAGTAACAAGTTTGGTGACATTCTCTGAAAGTATGCCCCACAGCATGCACACGTATTTACTATAGCCATGCATATTTTTGCATTTGTACATGGAGACAAACTGCAGAATACATGCTGCAGCTCTCATCTTTCATCATGAAGTTTTCCCCAAGTATATATGTGAAGAGTGATGACAGGAGCCACTTTAGAGCATGAAGGATGTAATCAAAAGGAGAGATGGGGCAGAGCTCAGCTTTTCAGTGTGAGGTTTGAACTGCGGTGATTGTTCTGCGATCATGGGCTACATATAATGTATAGTTGTAATGTATACAAAATGCAGTGTATGCATGCCTTCTGTCAACTAAGAGAGTATTGGAAGGATGTCCCTTCAGATCCTAGCTTCTACATCTCATTCTTCTTTAATAGGAACAAGGGTGCTTTGAAAAAAAATGGCTGCTTCAAATGAAAATATAAGGAATCAAAAGAAATTATTTATGTCTGAAAAGAATTTCAAGCAATGAGGATTCAGCATATGAGCAAGATGAAGACATTTTTCTGAGTGTAGCTTAATTCATGTGCATAATTAATTATCCTTGTTTTCTACCATGTTCGATAGTTAGTGGCTCTGTACTTAAATGAAATTCCACTCTACGTGCATGCCTCATTTTCACTCTTCATTCCTCCATCAACAGACAGATTGTTTCATTAGCCAGCTACTATTAGATTGCCATGATAGACATGAGAAGGCAGTTGTCTCTTTGATATATTGATTTCATTTCCTTCTATTATACACCTCGAGAGAGGATTCTGGGTTATATGGTAATTCTATTTTTACTGTATATTTAGGAACTTTCATTTACATTTCCTCTAATGGCTGCAGCAATCCACATTCCATAGGGTTCTATTTTCTTAAGTCAACAATGAATGCTAACACTCTTATCTTTTTGAGATAGAGAAAATAGGAAGGGAGAAGCATAGGTCTAAGGCTATTAAGTGTCTGACGGATAGCATACATAAGTCTCAGAGACAAATGTAAACTGACTTTAGTTTATAATGAAACGTTGCAGGACTCTTGCTAAATGAATCAATTTCTAGTCCCCCCACCCCCACTCCTCACAGACTTGTGGGTGCTTATAAGAGATAATGGGCAAATTGATTTCATTAGAGTACCCATTTTAATAACTGTCTCACAGTATCCCATTCTGTATATTAAATATGCATGGTGGTTTTATATGATAGGATACAATACACACACAGCCTGATGAGAAGGGAATTGTTTGGGACAAACTGAGTGAGATTAACTAAATATTATGATAAAAGGTGACAATCACAAATTGGGCTCATTGAATCAAATGAGAAAAAATAAATTGCAATATGTGGAATACTTAAATCTTATTCAGATCCATTTGTCACTGGAGACATTATTGGGACAATTGGTGACACATGTTTGATGCATGCTGACTATGTGATGGCTCTGTAGCAGAGCTAAATCCCTAGTTGTCAGTGTTGTGCTATGATTACCCAGGGAAGTGTCATTTTCTGTAAGAAATACAGCCAATAGTTATATGTGGGAAATACTTCTCTGTGGGAAGTTAGCAGAACATCAAATCAGTAATTTACTCCCAAAGAGTTCAGGCAATGTATTCCTTGTACTCTAGAGGCAACTGTTTTGTTTAAGTTTAGGGTTGTTTTCAAAAGCAGACTAGAGATGAAGGAAAGAAGGGAGACAATGCTGAATGTAATATGAGGAACACATGAAAATATCCTTCCTGGGTGAAAAGCTCTGTTTCCAGAGGCTGCTGATATGTTTTGTGAAGGTAATAGAAGAAAGACAGCTATTTGCTGTGCCGTGTTCAAAGGTGAAATTGATCGTTTGTCTGTGCATTATATTTAGTCTAGAGATGTGAAATTAATTTAAATCTAATGCAATTAGCTAGAAACAACTTTGGAGTTTGTACTTTAATATACTTACTCTTGTTTAAAAACAGAAAAAAAAAAAAAAACGCCAGCATATTACACTCCTTCCTCAGAGGCATGTTGGTTACTTTTCAATTGTTCACTATTAATTATGAGCACAGCTTTGCCTTTGCTCAGTTTGGCATGATGACTGAAATGAATTCCGACTAATGCCCCAGGTTGTATTCTCAAATGATGGCTTAGTCTAGGTCTCAGCCATTTCTGTGTATGACTTCTTGCCAGACATCTGAGATCTGAAGAGCATCCAACAATTAAAAAGGATACAGAAACTGGATTTTAAAAGTCTATTATATAAATTGTAGCTTGGTGCTCCTTTCAGTGTAAAAATCTCTTTTTTTTTGTTTGTTTGTTTAATTTACAGAGGGTGTGGAAAGAAGGTTGTACAAAACTCAGACTGGTCTCTAACTGCCTATGATCCTGATGATGGCCTTGGATTTCTGATCCTCCTATCTGTATTTCCTAAGCATTCAGTTGGTAGCTTTTTGCCACCATGTCCAGTATATGTAGTGCTAGAGGTCAAAGTTATGGTTTTGAACATGCTCTGCAAGCACTATTCCAGTCTATCAAAATGAACTTTTTATTTTGAAACATATTGGTTGGTCCTACTGAATAACTTGTTGAATAGTGTCCCTTCACCTATGGACTTGACACTGAGCAGTGATGACTATGGCTTGGTCAAATAAAAGAAAAACAAGGAAGGAATAAAGGAAAGAGAGAAAGATGGAAAGAATAAAAAAGGAAGGACTGATAAGAGATATATTTCTCAGAGTTTCTAATACTGTGTATCAAAGATCAAGGTGGCAGCAGAGTCCTTATCTACTGTGGATGCCATAGAAACCATCTTTTTTTATCCTCACATGTACACCTTTGCATAAACCCCATTGGAGGCTGTGAAGCCCTGTAGGCTGCTCACCTGCTTAAGCACCAACTCTCAATGCTGCTATCTTCTCTCTAATGTTTTAACGTGTTAGTGGAGAGGTGGGAGTCAGATATTCAGACCATCACATACACTGACCCATCTCAAGAACCCTTCTACTAACAGTTCAGCAAGTTTTCCCTGAAGCTGACTTGTCATAAGCACTATATAAACTAAGAGGAGGTTACAGGAATAATGTTCAGATGACCAGGTTTCTTTCTGTTTTTGTTTAAGGTTGACAGAGTTAAAGACTCTTTTGACATTTCTATTTAACAGCTAGGGGATATTCCTATGTGGATATCAGCATCAACATGCCTCTTTACCCCCTTTAGACTTGTCTCAACTGAGAAATTTGATAACAGTGACTGAGAGAGACATGATGATTTTATTCGGTGCATGACACACTTTTAGTTACTAAAAAAAAAAATTAAAACTATATCCACTCTAGCTTCACTTGTAGAAAATAAGCCAAATGCTGGATTCCAGGATAATGTTTCCTAAAATAACCTATTGAGTCCTACCAGTGTCTTAACCTAAACTGAAATTTAGCATTATGCATCAGCACTTTATCCTGGTGAATGGATAAAAGTGAACCTTTAGCTCATCTTTGTATCTAGAATCTACCGTACCAGTATTACATATATAGCAGGAACTGTACTTGAAGATGGATGTGCTAAGTATGTATTTGCAAAATGCTTTCGAAAAACAAATGCAATAAATTGCTAAGTATAATTATGAAATAATAACCAAATCATTTAGACTAGTTATTTCAAAGCTCTTTATTATACATGATTGGGTCTTATCTTCATTAATTCATTAAGCTCCATTTCAAATGCTAGATAAATAAAATGCATTATTAATATGTCATAAGCTAAGTGGAATAATGCTACACCGGCCTATTATGTTTAAAGTGCCTTGCCAATATTAGCTAATTCATGTACGATGTTCTTTTGAGAATAGCTTATATGATTTAATAATAATTGGAGTAGTAATTTTATTATAGTTTCTTTCTATGAAATATGAATGCTTTAAATTTGCATTATGTTTAACTTTAGGCTATATATGCTTAAGTAAAAACATAGATTTATATAAGTATATACATAAAAATGTCTGCTAATCATTAAACTACTGAGAAAAATCTATATATTAATTTTTTCAATTGGTTTTTCGGGGCTAGAAGCACTTGAGCACTTATGTATCTGTGTATATATGAGCATACATATGTGGGATAATTTTTAATTGATAATACTAATAAATCAGCTTGAAAAATTCCTAGCAATGTTATAAGTCACATGTTGGATAATATAAGGCTTTATAACAATTTTAATAGATGAAAATAATCAAATATTTTTAAAGTATGAACATGAAGTAATGCAAGGAAAAAGAACCTTTACTATTTATCTTTGTAATGTGCATGTGAATCAACTTAATTTTTCAAAACCATCTAAGAGTTGACCAGATACATTTATCCCAGTTTATTTCATCTACCATGTTA